>NW_019268584.1:795917-859936 GCF_002738365.1 Cucurbita moschata | reverse complement strand
TGAGACCCTTGCTGAAACACCAGAGGTGAAGCAAGTGGGAGTTGATGTTGAGTTGCTCAAAGATTCATAGAGTGATGTTGTAGTGGATACTCAAGAAACTCTTGAGACTCTTGCTGAGAAATCAGAGGTGAAGCAAGTGGGAGTTGAGGTTGAGTTGCTAAAAGATTCGTATGGTGATGTAGCAGATACTCAAGAAACTCCTGAGACTCATGCTGTTGGCGAGGAACCCAGTCTATCATTCAAAACACAGAAGGCGATACCATTTCACTCGGAGGTTGGTTGAAGATGGTGATGTGTTTTGAGAAGATAGAGGGTGCAAAGAATCCAGCAAACATGTTGACAAAATGTGTTGATGTTGGAATATTGAGGTTGTGCAACACCTCAATTGGTGTGGTGCAGTGAAGATGCTCATGGTCGTTTGAGAGTGAAATTCTTGGTTGACTAGATCAGTCTCCAAGTGGGAGAATTGTTAGGTTATGAAGCCTGATACTTATTTATAGCTTGGTCAACGGTTATATCCGGTAAAGCTATATTTAGTTAAGCTATATATAGTAGTTAACAGGGATTCGGTTTACTGGTTGGAGCACAAACCAATTGTTCATTAGAGGATCAGTGAGACATAAGGAACAAGAAGTAACTTCAAGGGTAAAACGGTAAATTGACCCAGCTCTAGTTACGAACAACCTGTGAAGGATCGACTTACTAATCATGGTTATATCAGATGGACAGAAATATATCTATAGTGAGGGGAGTGCAACTACTAGGCTATAGTGGAGTGTCCTAGTAGTTAACGAATGTTGGTTAACCAGGTTAATGAGTTTAATCGGTTAATCTTGGATCGTTGGAGCCCATGATCTATAGGTCCATTAGGTCCCTCTGCTAGCTCATATCGGACTAAACCATAGAACAGTATGACGAGTGAGTTCGAAGTGTTCGAATTCAAATTAGGGAATATGCGTTACATATATACAATATATTTAACCGCAATTTTGTTTTATTTATGAATTAAACGAAAAGAGAGAATCTGAGATATTTAAATAAGATTTAAATATCTTAATCAATTATGTGTCGGAATTGATTGGGATTGGCATTTGAATTAATATTAAATATTAATTAAATAGTTTAATTAATCATTTAATGTTACTTTAATTTGAAATTCATTATTCAAATTAATTGTCAAAATGAAGAAAGACAAAATGTTGACTTTCATCTAATGGAAAAATCCATGTTAGTGGAATTTTGAGGTGTCAAAATTTGGTTTAACCAAACTTGCATGTTTGCCAAATAAACTCCACAAGTTTGAGTGGAATTTTAAGTGTCAAAATTTGGTTAACTCAAACATGCATGCTTGCCACATAATCCCAAACATTTGAGTGGAATTTTAAGTGTCAAAATTTGGTGATCTCAAGTTTGCATGAACATGCAAACTTGACTCTTTAAATAGAGTGATCATGATACTTGGAAGGGATTCTTCATCTTGATGAAAAACCTTGAGAAAAACTTCTCACAAACACTCTCTTTCACATATACAAAATTCCTCCCAAGTTTAGTCACTCACCGGATTCCACAATCCCGTTCTAAGGCCGGAGGATAGTGGAGAAGACACTAATGGTGGTTCGAAACCGGTTCGTGAGGCAAAAGGAGTTTGAACTACAAAAGGTTAGTATTTAAACTCATTAAGTTTTAATACTTATGAACATGCTAGTTATTTACAATAATTGATGTTCTAAAAGTGCCTAAGATCCAAATTGCTTCTGCATGTGTTATATTTACACCATCATTTACCCCATCTGGTTGATCTACAAGTTCCCAGACTGAATTGAAGTACATTTACTCCATTTCAAGATTCATGGCTTTGATCCATTGATCTCTATCTTCATCATTCATTGCCTGTTTATAGGTCAATGGATCTTCAATGCCATCATCAGGTATGATGACTTGGGTTTCTGTGAAACCCAAGTAACGATCGGGTTGAGTTATGACCCACCCACTACGTCGAGGCTTTCTCAACTCTTGAGAAGGATGTGTTTGACCAGAAGTGTCAGATCCATCAACAACTCTTGTTGGACCAGCTTGATCAACAACTCTTGTTGTTTTATCAGTAGCTTCTTTCGAAATCTCACTTAACACTAGTTTACTGTGAGGTTGATGATTTCTTACGTGGTCTTCCTCTAAGAATGTAGCGTTTGTTGATACAAACACTCTATTTTCTTGAGGGTCATAAAACAAACCACCTTTCGTCTCTTTGGGGTATCCTATGAATGGACATAATTTTGAACGTCGTTCTAATTTCTTGGGATTTTGCAACAACATATGTGCTGGACATCCCCAAATTCTGAAGTGACGTAAACTACCTTTACGCCCTTTCCATAACTCATAAGGTGTTTCTGAAACACTCTTAGTAGGAACCATGTTCAAAATATATGTAGCAGTCTCCACTGCATATCCCCAAAACGGATCGGGTAATTGAGCGAAACTCATCATAGACCGAACCATGTCTAACAGAGTTCTATTTCTCCTTTCTGATACACCATTTTGTTAAGGCATACCAGGGGCTGAGAGTTGAGACCTTATTCCATGTTCTATCATATAGTCCTGAAATCTTAAGTCCATGTACTCTCCTCCTCGATGTAATCAAAGTGTTTTAATAGTTTTACCTAATAGATTCTCAACCTCAGTCTTATACTCTCTGAATTTTTCAAGAGCTTCGAACTTGTGACGCATTAGGTAAAGATAGCCATACCTTGAATAATCATCAATAAAACTGATGAAATATTCATACCCTCCTCGTGCTTTGACATTCATTGGACCACAAAAATCTGTATGCACGAGTTCTAAGGTTTCTTTGGCTCTATAACCTTTTTCGAAAAACGATCGTTTAGTCATTTTACCCTCAAGACAAGACTCACATGGAGGTAAAGAGTTGTCTTCTAACTCATTTAGAAGTCCTCTTTTAACCAATCTCTCAATCCTATTGATTAATGTGGCCTAGTCTTAAGTGCCAAAGGTAGGTATTAGGAGAAATCTTTTGTCGTTTATTTTTAGTTTCAACTGTTTTAAACATCTCGGTATTTAAAATAGCTTTTGTTTCGCTCGGTTTTAACATATATAAGTTGTTTTCTAGTTTTGTAGAACAAATATGAATACCTCTTTTGCAAATGAACACTTCATTGATTTCAAAAGATACTTTATACAATTATTCTAATAAACAAGAGATAGATACTAGATTTCTTTTCATTCTTGGAACAAAAAGTATATTATCTAATATAATGAATCTATCTCCAAAAAACAACTTTAAATTTCCTACTGATCTTTCTGAGACAACCTCTCCTATTCCAACCCTGAGTGTTATCTCGCCGTTCGCAAGCATTCTCCAAGAGCTAGTTTCCTGGTAAAAAGAACAAATATGATTAGTGGCCCCTGAATCTAGTATCCAAGTTGAGTTATCATACTCTACTAAACATATTTCTACAACGAGTAAATCATATTGTNNNGCAAAAAAAAAAAAAAAAACGAGGGGCTAAGTCAAATGAGGGGCAAAAATGTCATTTTGCCCCTCTAGCCCTAATAGGGGTCCAAGGAGAACCCTGTCAGATCCCTTACAAAAGAAAGAAGGAGATAAAGAGAAACTAGAGAGAAGTTAGCCGGGAAGATTAACGGACCACCACCGAAATCCATTTTCAGACGAGACTCGTACAAGGATTGAGAGGCTAGCAAGGCCGACGCTCTGTTAAGACCCAAGAACATTTCGCGAGGTAAGGTTCCTGAACGACATTTCTCAGATCTGAGTCTTCCCTACGTGAATCGATCCTAAAATGCTGAAATCTTCACCTAGGAACAACTCATGCACGGTCTGTGAATAAGTTTGGCCGAGACCTCAACCCAAAGGTAGAGATTTGAGAGTAATCTGAGAACGGTGAGCGAACTTCCGACGTTTTAAACTCGTTCGGTAGTCAAGTAAAAAATTATAAAAGCAATACTAGGACGTAGCCCGTAACACGATCTAGAACTTTGGGCAGCCGGTGAGTGGCGGAGGGCGGCGACAGACGTCGGACATGCGTTGGCATGTACGTTGATCATGTGATTGTCACTGGTACAAGTGTGGAAGGTGTCAAAGAGTTCAAGCAACAAATGATGAAAGAATTTGAGATGATTGATCTTGGGTTACTCACGTGCTACCTCGGTATTGAAGTAGACAAACGGAAAGATTTAAGATGGAGGAGTGCAACCCGACCAAGTATCCCATGTTAGTAAAGTTACAACTCGGGAAAGATGCTGAAGGAAACTTGGTAAATTCCACTAAGTATAGGCGTGTCATCAGAAGGCTAAGGTACTTTACTCATACTCATCTGGACCTTTCATATGCTGTTGGGATAATGAGTAGGTACATGAAAAAGCCCACTATGATGCATCATCAAGCGATTAAGAAAATTCTCCGCTATGTGAACGGAACCACAAGCTACGGGTTGAAGAATCAAAGAAGGTGAGGTCCTAAACAACTAGTTGGTTTTATCAATAGTGATTTAGCTAGAGACATTAACGATAGGAAATGCACCGCAGGAATGACGTTTTATCTCAACTAAAATTTGATCTCTTGGCAGTCTCTGAATCAACGAACTGTGGCACTATCTTCCTATGAGACCGAGTTCATGGCAACAACTATAATGTCGTGTCAAGCATTGCGGTTGAGAAATTTGTTGAGCGAAGTAACTAGAAGTGAACTAAAGTCGGTAACTCTCTACATTGACAACAAATCTGCTATTGCACTCATGAAGAATCTGGTATTGACGGACGCAGCTAACAGAATTACATTTGCTTCCACTTCATCTGTGAGTGTGTTGTGAAGAGACAAATCATTTTGGAGCTCGTATGCACTAGGGAGCAACGTGCATATATTCTTATTAAGCCCCTTACAAGGGTTAAGTTTGCAGAGATGTGGGAATTGCTGGGAGTGAAGATTCTCGAACAAAAAATAAGTTTACAGAGGAGATTGTGAGCTAATAAAGAGCTAGTAGAACAAGTTCCTAACTTATATAGTAACTTTAGAAGAATTGTTAGTAGTCTTAGTAGAACAAGTTACTAGCTTGTGGAGTAACCTTAAGAGAATTATTAATAGACTTAGTAGAAAAACTTACTACTTATGGAGCAACTACAGGAGAATTGGTAGCAGTTGCCAAATTGTGGACCAAGTTTTGTGGTTATGGACCAAACCTTATGCTTATTAAAAAGATTTTTAATGGTTCAATACTTGAGTAGATAGTTTAGGAAATAAGTTTAGTGCTTTCTCTATTATAAATACTAATGACAAGTATTCTTTTTTCACAACAACACAACAACAAAGGAGAAGTGAAAAGCTAAGTGCTTAAGATTACTTTGTTCCAAAAGCTCTCGCTCCTCAAGTTTTTCCTTTGCCTCTTTTACTTGTTTTAACATATTTCAATCGTAGGTTAAATCCAACATTGTGTGGTTACCAGCATTAGCATAACCGCTTGTAACGGTCCCATTAGGGTAGTTATGGGGTCTAATGTTGCTTGAGAAGCGAGTTGGGGGTGGCACCGTTTCATTCAGTCGATTCACTGATTCCTAGCGTACTGCACCTCTTCCTCTTCTACCCCTTCCTCTACAACTAATAGGGGGTAGGCCCCTATGCCCTCTTCCTCATCCTCTAGTGGAAAAGTTGAGTGGAGAGAAGCTGATATGAACTAAGAGACATCAATCATCAATCATACAGTATACTTCAATGAAGATGTAAAGAAAATATTGTTAAAATTATCATAAGATATTTCAATTCATGTCACATTTAAGAAGAATGAAGTTTCTGTTGGGTATTATGTCCTAAAACTCATAGTTTTTAAACAAAAACATATTCTATTTTCAATAAAGTTATTATTGATGTTTATTCAGTATAGATTGCTATTGAATAAAGTGAATTTTAAGATTATTAATCTAAATTCAATAAAATAAGAACACTCTAACTATAGTATGATTACTTGAACTATATGTAGAGACATAAGAGTGGATATTGTTCAAGTATATAGTCAAAATGATTTATAGTACAGGGATATATAGTCAAAATGATTTATAGTACAGGGATAAGGCTGAGTGCCTTATCCTGGGGACACAATGGATGCGGCCCACTTTTGTATATGACATAAACAATGTGATCACTAAATTGTACATGCGAAGACATGTGAGTGGGGGCGTCCTATGCAATGAGTATTGCATAAGATCGGACCATGAAGAAAATCACTCTCACTTTATAATGTCGTTTACTGTTGAGACTGATTTTTTCTTCATTCGATGACCTAGGTAACTCGATCTTAATCCTAAGCTAACCATGAACTCTTATTTATTCGGAATTATCCTTAGATTTGCATGGGTGAGAGTGGCTCGAGTTTTCCAACTCAATAGGCCTCCCATTTCAGGGATAAGACTGGGTGAATGGCTGGGGACGTGGGGTGCAAGATGGAATTTGCTCCTACCCACTTTTAGGGATAGAAGAGAGGTAGTTCCCTTGAGTACTGACTCCAAGTCTTGAATAAGGGGCCCCACCCTCTCATTGGCCTGAGAGGGATTCGGTTTACTGGTTGGACCACAAACCAATTGTTCATTAGAGGATCAATGTGACATAAGGAAAAAGAAGTAACTTCAGGGGTAAAACGGTTAATTGACCCAACTCTAGTTACAAACAACCTGTGAAGGTTCGACTTACTAATCATGGTTATATCAAATGGACAGAAATATATCTATAGTGAGGGGAGTGCAACTATTAGGTTATAGTGGAGTGTCCTAGTAGTTAACGAATGTTGGTTAACAAAGTTAATGAGTTTAGCCGGTTAATCTCGGATCATTGGAGCCCATGATCTGTAGGTCCATTAGGTCCCTCTACTAACTCATATCGGACTAAACCTTAGAACAGTGTGACGAGTGAGTTTGAAGTGTTCGAATTCAAATTAGGGAATACACGCTAAATATATACGATATATTTAACCGCATTTTGTTTTAATTATGAATTAAACAAAAAGAGAGAATGGGAGATATTTAAATAAGATTTAAATATTTTAATTATGAATAGGGATTCATAATCAATATATGCCAAAATTAATTGGGATTGGCATTTGATTTAATGTTAAATATTAATTGTTTAATTAATCATTTAATATTATTTTTATTTGAAATTAATTGTTGAATTAAAATAAAGAAAGTCAAAATGTTGACTTCACTTCATGGAAAAATCCATGTTTGAGTTAGTGGAATATTGAGTGTCAATATATGGTTTAACCAAACTTGCATGTTTGCCACGTAATCCCACAAATTTGAGTGAAATTTTGAGTGTCAAAATTTGGTAATCTCAAATTTGCATGGTTATGTAAATATGACTCTATAAATAGAGTGATAAAGGTACATGGAAAGTTTGCTTGAAAAACTTTGAGAAAATCTCTCAAAACTCTCTCTTTACATATACTAAATTCCAATCAAGTTTAGTCACTCACCGGATTCCACAATCCCGTCCTAAGGCATGAGAATAGTAGGGAAGACACTAGTGGTGGTTCGAAACCGGTTCGTGAAGAAAAATGAATTTGAACTATAAAAGGTTAGTATTCAAACTCATTGAGTTTTAATGCTTTTGAACATGCTAGCTAATTTACTATAATTTATGTACTTAGAGTGCCTAAGATCCAAATTGCTTCCGCACGTGTTATAGTAACACCATCAGTTTCATGTTATAAATTTTGGGTAGATTACAATTTAGAGTAATTTAGAGTTATTTTTTTTTATTAATGTATTTTAAGATTTTTTTTATTTATTTTAGGTTACAATTACATAATGGTTAAGTATGACCCTTAAGTATGAATGTTGTAACTCTTGGAATGCCTTTAATAGTTTCATTGTGAGGCTATATAAACCATGTATGTTGTATTTGTAAGAGACTTGGAAAATATAGTAAAAGAAGCATTTGTGCTTTTCTTTAGCCAATGACTAAGTTTCTTTGCAATTCTATGTAGTTTAGGTTTTATGTAGAATCATTCAAGCTCAACATGATCAATCTTGCTTGTGGAGTGATTCGAATCTCAATCAAGTGTTCTTGCCTTGAGATATTTGATCAACAAGAATCATTCAAGCTAGACATGATCGATCTTACTTGTGGAGTGATTCGAATCTCAAACAATGTTCTTGCCTTGAGATATTTGATCAACAAGGTAATCCGAATCTTACTCCCCTTGTAATGATTTCCACATATTAGATAGGCTGGTGGCTGCACCAGTACTAACAATGCCCTATGACACAGAAAACTATGTAATTTACAGTGATGCTTCCAAGAAGGGCCTAGGATGTGTGACAATGCAGCGCAGAAAGGTTATTGCATACGCATCTCGACAATTAAAGGATTATGAACATAATTATCCCATGCATGACTTGGAACTAGCAGGGGTAGTCTTTACATTAAAGATTTGGTGGCACTACTTGTATGAGGAGAAAACTCAGATCTACGCCAACTACAAAAGTTTGAAGAATTTCTTTACTCAGAAGGAACTGAACATGAGACAATGAAGGTGGTTGGAGCTAGTAAAAGACTACGACATTGACATCCAGTACCACCCTAGGAAGACTAATATGGTTGCAGATGCCCTAAGTAGAAAGACAACCCATTTGTCGACGTTAATCCCAGCGGTAGTGGAAGGAATTAGAGCATAGCTAGCCCAATTAATGGTCCAACCTGAACTCTGACAAAGGATCATTGATGCTCAACTAGGAGACCCTGGGTTAAGAAAAATACTTAATGAGTTAGTGACAAAACCAGTTGATGGGTACTCTAAATCGTCTGATGACGGATTGCTGTACCAAGGTCGTTTGTGTGTACCTGTGGTAGAAGAACTGAAAAATGAGATAATAGGCGAGACGCATAATTTCCCGTTCACCATGCACCCTGGTAGAGATGTATCAAGACTTAAAACAACATTTTTGGTGGCGTAGTAGGAAGAAGGATATAGCGGAAATTGTAAGTAAATGCTTTGTATTCTAGCAAACCAAGGCACCGAGACAAAGAACAGCGAGATTGCTTCAGCCCCTAAGTGTACCGAAATGGAAATGGAAGAATATAGCCATATGGGTAATTGTGAACAGCTTGACAAAGTCAACGTGATATGAACCACGACCAAGGAATTTCCATACCCCAAGGTCCAATTACAAGAACGAGAGCCAAGAAGCTACAACAAACCTTGTACAGTTCTATTCACGCTACGGTGAGCTCATCAAAGGGAATTCTAGACGATGTTGGAGACCTCCCTTATATGTTGTGCAAAGCTGAGCTTCAAGAAAGAGATGCATTAAATGCACTTTTAGTTGCATTTAATGAACTCAGCTGAATTTATGGAACTAGTCCAAGGATGACTAATAAGCACATTTCATTCATTGCACTATTTAATTATAATTTAAATATTTATTTGTCATATTGAAGCTCAGTTTTAATATAGGAGTTAAGGTTATATTGTAATGTTAATATATTCCACCCTTAACTAGCCATTTTAATATGGAGATTATGGGTATTTCTCAATTACTAAACAATTTAATTTGGGAGTTATGTGTCCATAGGTTAAGGTTGTAAAGGCTATATAAAACTTCTTTTCTTTGACTAGAGACATCACATCTTGGACTTAAAAAGGAATAGAATTTCTATTTTTTAGCTTTGTTGAGAGCTAAGATCTTCTTTGCGAATTCTTATGTTTAGAACTTGCATGTTAGAGTCATTTAAGTGTAGTGATCAAACCCCTTGTGGAGTGATTCGAATCACGAGTTTAGAAACGAGTTTTCTTTACTCTTGATCTTGATCACTGTTCCATACTTTCTCTTGGGTTGATTTCATATCATTTGGTATCGGAGGGTTAGGCTCAAGATGGGATCTATGTTTCCTTGTGTTTATCTCTTTTGATTCTCATATATATATCTATATATATATATATATATATTTCTTCCATTTGTGCAGATTGTTCACTTTCTATCTAAAAAATATATAGCATAAAAAAAACATTATTTCTGTGCTATCATTCATGTGACATATTTTATAAAGTGTTAGATCTAGATCTTATCGACACTTTGTTCTACTTTAATATATTCTAATTTTTTTTTTTTGTTGGTAAATTGATTGGATTTTGCCCATCAATTCTAGGGAAAAAAAAAAGAAAGAAAGAAAGAAAGCTTATTGATGTTAAATGTCGTTTTTTTTTCTCTTGATTATTATATGTAACGCTCATACGTTACTACGTCTAAATTAGTCCTTATTCATTTTCTTTCTCTAATTCGTTTTTTTGTCGTTATTCGGATTGCTCCTTTAATACCCTTGTTTATGTGTTGAGTGTGCTGTCTATTCCCTTTGAATTGCACTTAGCTCTATAACATAGCTTGTCTCACATCTCAATTTTTTTTTGGAGTGTGATTTGTATGTGCTCAATTGTGAGGGTGAGTTTGTAAGGGAGTGATACATTGATTCGAGTGTTGAGTGCTAAACACGAGTGAACTACATTTACGAGTGAACACACGTGAGGGAGCACTTGTGAGGTCCTTTTTTTTTTCTTTTAACTTTCTTTTGTAGCATGGAAAATCCAAACGACAATTCTAACATTACTGATGCATGATTGAGAAAAGCACAACAACGAACCATGGAAAGACTAATTCGAGGAATAGAAGAGTTGACCGATCGAATAGGCAGATTGGAGATTCAAAATCAAGCTCAAGAGAGGATTCCACTACCTGCCCAATCTACTAATCAATATGAGGAAGACAATTCTGATCAACACGAGGATAATCCACAGGCAGTTGGTCGTGGCTTGATGCGAGGGAGAGGCTGTGGAAGAAGGTATCATAATTTACCACAACGAGTTCCTTATGACGATAGAATTGATCATAGCGTGGGGAGCATCAAATTAAAACTTCCCAAGTTTTATTACAAAACCAATCCAGAGGAGTACCTTGAATGGGAGAAAACGGTGGAGTCGGTGGTGAACTATCATAATTTTAGTGATGAAAAGAAGGTACTGTTATGCATTGCTCAATTCAAACAATATGCTCAAATTTTGTGGGATAAATTGATGTCAAGTACGAGTTCAAAGAGTTCATGTGAAAGCATTTTGTTCCACAATATTTTCAACGAGACATGGCGCAAAAGCATCAAGCATTGAAACAAGGACGCAAATCTGTGGAGGATTATTACAAGGAGATGGATACATTGATGGATCGACTTGATCTCGATGAGGACATGGAGGCTCTCATGGCGCAGTTTCTTGATGGGTTAAACACAAAGATTGCAGACAAGACTGATTTACAGCCTTATTCTGATATCAAAGAGTTGTTGCACATTGCAATTAAGATCAAGAGGCAAATCCAACGAAGTTCTCCACAGTACTCTTCTAAAACTTTTTCCAATTCTACTTCTACATGGAAAAAGGATAGTAAGAACATTGATTATAAGCATAGAAATCAAGAGGTTAATGAGAAGCCTCAAGCTAAATTTGAGAAAGGTGAGAGTTCTAGAATAGGGAAAGAAAAAGTCAAAAAGTCTAATGTTCGAAATAGGGATTTAAAGCGTTGGAAATGTCAAGGGGTAGGACACTCTAGTAGAGATTGCCCAAATGGAAAAATTATGACCATCAAGGAGGGAGAAATTGTTACAGATGACGAGGCACATGATGACATGAATGAGAAAAATGATGAGAGTGAGGAGTTTAGTGAAGAGGACCCTACACAAATATCTTTGGTTACTCGACGAGCTCTAAACACCCACATTAAGGAGGACGGCCTAGACCAATGAGAGAACTTATTTCAAACTCGGTGTCTTGTTCAATTTGTACCTTGTAGTGTTGTCATTGATAGCGATAGTTGCACCAATGTTGTGAGTTCCATTCTGGTCAAAAGACTTAATTTAAAGACACAACCACATCCAAGACCCTACAAGCTTCATTGGTTGAATGATCGTGGGGAAGTACGGGTAACTCAACAAGCTCTTGTTTCTTTTACTATTGGAAAATATGTTGATGATGTTTTATGTGATGTTGTATCCATGCATGTTGGAGATTTACTACTGGGGAGGCCTTGGCAATTTGATCGTTGGGTAATGTATGATGGTATGCAAATCGATACTCTTTTACTCACAAGGGTAGAAAAACAACTCTTGTTCCATTATCTCCAAAAGATGTAAGTGAAAAAAAAAAGAGCTTGAGTGAAAAGCAAGAGAGTAGCACTCAGCCGAGAGAAAAGCCAAATCAGTAAGCTTATATGTTAGATCAAGTAAGGTAAGGTTTTGCTCTCTAACCGAACTATTCTTGTACTTATGTGCAAGGAGTCTTGTTACTTTACTAACACGCTTAACCCTTCTTTGCCTAGTGATTTTGTTGTGCTTTTGCAAGAGTTTGAGGATTTATTTTTCGAGGAGATGCCTAGTAGTTTGCCACCACTTAGAGGGATTGAACACAAGATTGACCTTCATTCCTGGCGCGCCCATTCCAAACCGACCAGCATATAGGACTAATCCAAAGGAGGCTGAAGAGATACAAAGGCAAGTAAGTGAACTCCTTGCTAAAGGGTATGTACGTGAAAGTTTGAGTCCTTGTTCTGTTCCAGTTATTCTTGTACCTAAGAAAGATGGTTCTTGGCATATGTGTATTGATTGTAGGGCTATAAACAAGATAACTATAAAGTATAGACATCCAATTCCTAGATTAGATGATTTGCTTGATGAGTTGCATGGATGTAGTCTTTTTACTAAGATTGATTTAAAATCAAGTTATCATCAAATTCGCATGCATATTGGGGATGAGTGGAAAACAACTTTTAAAGCCAAGTATGGTCCTTATGAATGGTTGGTTATGCCTTTCGGATTAACTAATGCACCTAGTACATTCATGAGACTATGAACCATGTCTTACGAGAATACTTAGGTAAGTTTGTGGTTGTTTATTTTGATGACATCCTTGTTTACTCTAAATCTTTAGATGATCATATTACCCATGTAAGCAATGTTTTGACTACTGTTTGTATGTAAATTTAAAGAAATGTAGCTTTTGTATGGAAAAAGTTAACTTTCTTGGGTTTGTAGTTTCATCTAATAGTGTCGAGGTTGACGAGAAAAAAGTGAAGGCTATAAAAGATTGGCCTACACCTAAAAGTGTAAGTGAGGAGTTCGTTATTCATACGGATCATGCAAGTTTAAAGCATTTGAGAGAACAAAACAAACTCAATAGACGACATGCTAAGTGGTTGGAATTTATTGAAACATTCCCTTGCCATCAAATATAAACAAAGTAAGGAGAACATTGTTGCAGATGCTTTATCACCAAGGTATGTCCTCCTCAATACTTTGAATGCTAAGTTGTTGAGTTTTGAACACATAAAGGAGTTGTATCAACATGATGTGTTCTTTGCTCCTTTTGTTGAATCTTGTGAAAAAGGACTCATTGTGGATAATTACTTTTTGTTAGATGGATTTTTGTTCTGAAAAGGCAAACTTTGCATACCATCTTGTTCCATACATAAGCTACTTGTGAGGGAAGCTCATGGCGGTGATTTAATGGCACACCATGGAGTTTCTAAAACTTATGATATGCTCTCTGAACATTTGTTTTGGCCTCAAAAGAGACATGATGTTAATAAAGTTTGTGCTCGTTGCATAGCATGTAAACAAGCTAAGTCTAGGCTTCAACCACATGGTTTATACTCTCATTACCTATTCCTAATGGTCCTTGGATTGATATATCAATGGATTTTGTTTTAGGTTTACCTAGGACTAGGAAAGGATATGATAGCATCTTTGTTGTGGTTGTTCGATTTAGTAAAATGGCTCATTTTATTCCTTGTCACAAAAATGATGATGCAAAACATATTGCTGACTTGTTCTTTAGGGAAGTTGTATGATTGCATGGGATTCCTAAAAGCATCGTTAGTGATCGTGATGTAAAAATTTTAAACCATTTTTTGCGTGTTTTATGGGGTAAGTTAGGAGATAAGCTAGTATATTCAACTACTTGTCATCCTCAACCCGATGGACAAACTGAAGTTGTAAACAAAACCATGACTACTATGCTTAGGGCTATTATTGATGGAAATTTTAAGACTTGAGGATTGTTTGCCATTTATAGAATTTGCATATAATAGGGTTGTCCATAGCACTACTAAATGCACACCTTTTGAAATTGTTTATGGCTTTAATCCTTTAACCCCGTTGGCTTGCTACCTATGCCACAAAAGAGTTTGTGAATTTTGATGCAAATGCCAAGGTTGAGTTTGTTCATAAACTGCACAAGCAAGTAAAAGAACAAATTGAGAAGCAAAATTCGAAGGTTGCCACCCGAATTAATAAAGGACGCAAAATTGTCATCTTCAAGCCAGGAGATTGGGTTTGGGTGCATTTTCGAAAAGAAAGATTTTCTACTCAAAGAAAATCTGAATTTTTATCACGAGGAGATGGACCATTTCAAGTTCTGGAGCGCATCAACGACAATGCTTATAAAATTGATTTACCAGGTAAGTAAGGTGTTAGTGCAACTTTTACTGTTGTTGATTTGAGTCCTTTTGATGTAGGTAATGGCTGTGATTCGAGGACGAATCCTTCTCAAGAGGGGGAGAATGATATGAACCACGACCAAGGAATTTCCATACCTCAAGGTCTAATTACAAGGACGAGAGCCAAGAAGCTACAACAAACCTTAAGCACTTATATTAAAGCTACGGTGAGCTCATCAAAGGAAATTCTAGAAGAGGTTGAAGAACTCACTTATATGTTGTGCAAAGTTGAGCTTCAAGAAAGAAATGCATTAAATGCACTTTAAGTTGCATTTAATGAACTCAGCTGAATTTATGGAACTAGTCTAAGATGACTAATAAGCACATTTTATTCATTGCACTATTTAATTATAATTTAAATATTTGTTTGTCATATTTAAAGCTAGTTTTTAATATGGGAGTTAAGGTTATATTGTAACCCACATAGTACTGTATTCCACCCTTAACTAGCCATTTTAATATGGAGGTTATGGGTATTCCTCATCTACTAGCCAATTTAATTTGGGAAGTTATGTTTCACGTAGTTAAGGTTGTAAAGGCTGTATAAAGTCTTATTTTCTTTGATCAGAGACATTACATCTTGGAATTAAAAAGGAATAAAATTTCTATTTTTTTAGCTTTGTCGAGAGCTAAGATCTTCTTTCCAAATTCTTGTGTTTAGAACTTATATGCTATAGTCATTCAAGTGGTAGTGATCAAACCTCTTATGGAGTGATTCGAATCATGAGTTTTCTTTACTCTTGATCTTGATCATCAAGGTAATCCGTTCCATACTTTTCCTTGGGTTGATTCCATATCACAACGTATTTCCTTCTTCGTAAAGCCACCTACATAGTGGACAATTGGACATAACTATACATGAAGGAAATTGTTAGATTGCATGGAGTTCCTACGTCAATTGTCTCAAATCGAGGCCCACACTTTACATCGGCATTTCACCCACAGATAGACAAATGGTCAGACCACATTTCACCCATAGACAGATGGCCAGACGGAACGTTTGAACCAGATCATACAAGATACGCTACATGCCGTGTATTAGATTTCACAGGTAGCTTGGACTCGAAATTGCATCTAATGGAATTCACCTGCAACAACAACTTCCAGGCAACTATTGACATGGAATCGTATGAGGCTTTATATAAAAAATGGTGCAGGACTCCATTGTGTTAGGATGAAGTAGGAGAACGTGAGTTAGTGGGTTGCGAATTAGTCTAAGTTACCAATGAGATGGTGCAAAAGATTCGAGCAAGAATTTGAAGTGGGCGACATGGTATTCCTGAGGGTGGTCCCAATGAAAGGTATTTTAAGGTTTGGACGCAAAGGCAAGTTGAGTCAACGCTTTATAGGATCCTTTGAGATCTTAGATCGGACCGGACCCGTTGCATATAGATTAGCCCTACCATTGTCCCTCTCACTGATGCATAACGTGTTTCATGTATCCATACTCTATAAGTATCTGACCAATCCCATGCACGTGATAGACGATAAACCCCTAAAAGTGGCAGAAGAGTTGAGTTACGAAAAAAGACCCGTGAGGATCTTGGCATGTGAGGTAAAAACTCTATGCACGAGGGACATTGCTTTTGTCAAAGTATTGTGGAGAAACCAGCAAAGAGATGGAGGCACATGGGAACGAGAGGATGAAATGAGGGAGAAATACCTCGAGCTATTTCTGAATGCAGGTATTATCAGGACAAAAGTTCTTTTTAGAGGGGTATAATGAAATGGTTTGGAAAAACAAAATTCAAACTTGCCAGAAATCGGGACATATGATGTTATGTAATGTATGCATATGATATCCATTACACAATG
This sequence comes from Cucurbita moschata, assembly GCF_002738365.1. Classification (NCBI taxonomy): domain Eukaryota; kingdom Viridiplantae; phylum Streptophyta; class Magnoliopsida; order Cucurbitales; family Cucurbitaceae; genus Cucurbita; species Cucurbita moschata. Next base: position 843,568 of record NW_019268584.1, on the reverse strand, counting down.
TTATAAATGAAATGAAATGCCATGTATGTCATATCATGTCTTGCCATGTGAAGTTATCAGATGGATAATGTGATGATTGCCATGTATACATAATGCATGTATGTAATATGTCATGGAGGAAAGAAGAACATGAATGATGTTAATGTTATGCTATGAATGTAAATCATGGGGACCTCATACATATATGTACGTCATGTGCATCACGATACTTTCCTATTATATTATGTTAGTAGATGTTTGCCTTCGATATTTATATTCGTCATGATATCATGCGATCCTTTCTTTTTTTGTGGCATCCAGCAACATGTAATGTATTGTGCCCGACCAAGTCAGATCTAGGGGATACGTATACGAGCACACCTGGTGGGTCCATGTGAAAAGACTCGATAATAGATTCCAAGATTTCAATCCTTGGAAGATTAAAAGATACTTGAAAAGATCTGACTTGGTCGGGCACGATACTTTCCTATTATATTATGTTAGTAGGATGTTTGCCTTCGATATTTATATTCGTCATGATATCATGCGATCCTTTCTTTTTTTGTGGCATCCAGCAACATGTAATGTATTGTGCCCGACCAAGTCAGATCTAGGGGATACGTATACGAGCACACCTGGTGGGTCCATGTGAAAAGACACGATAATAGATTCCAAGATTTCAATGCTTGGAAGATTAAAAGATACTTGGAAAACTTTCTAAAGTTCTTACAAGTTTTCAATCCATTCCTCTACAAGATCATTGATCCAATATACAAAAAAAAAAAAGATGAACAAGACAAGCCTACTCGAGAATCAGCACTCTAGCTCTCAAGTTAAAGTACACATCTCTACTCATGTCTGTGCAAGACACTAGACAAAAAAAAATCTTCAAAGAAGATTTATTGAGTCCACAGACCAGCCTTCATTCACATGTATCTATCTATACACTCTGAACAGCATTTTCAACTTCATGAATCCAACTTGTTTAAAAGCAAATCTTAGGAATGACTTGAAACAAATTCTTCTGACTCTTCCTCCACATGACTTCCTATGTATACTCTCAACCTTCCTTTCATTCATACAATGCATTCAATGAACGGAAAATAGTCGTCTTCAGAGCTGGTTATTCGGATGTACCATTAAATTGCGAACTTACCGGAGGAGACGACCAGCTTTGTAACTTTCGACGACAGCCTTCGAATGCATCTGATGCACCAAAAGGGAAAAGAGTAATGTTTAATGAACAAGAATGAGCTCGATCATTGCTTATAATCAGAGTGAAGTTTAATTTAGAGAGTAAACTTACAAACTTCAGGTGTTAAGATAGTCGCAAGATGAATTGCTCAATTGTCATTGCATTGAGTATGCATCCCCCAATGACTATTTCGGCCTGATACAATCATGGAAAAAGAAACAAAGCAAAAGTATTAAGTTCCCAATCGATGTTCAAATGCTTGCACTTGCAAACTTTGAGAGACATCGAGGCCTTTCATATATTCAAGTCATAACCTAGTGGCTTGGAGAAACTTGGAGAAACTATTAGGAATCACGACTCTCCACAATGGTATGATATTATCCACTTTGAGTATAAGCTCTCGTGGTTTTGCTTTGGACCTTAGGTCTCATACCAATAGAGATGTATTCCTTACTTATAAACCTAGGATCATTCCTTAAATTAGCCAAAGTGGGACTCCCTCCCAACAATCCTCAACAATCCTCCCCTCAAACAAAGTACACTATAGAACCTCTCCTAAGGTCTATGGAGCCCTCTAATAGCCTCCCCTTAATCGAGGCTCGACTCCCTTCTCTGGAGCCTTCGAACAAAGTACACCCTCTGTTCGACACTTTGAGTCCCTTTTGACTATACCTTCAAGACTCTCAACTTCTTTGTTCGACATTTGAGGATGCTATTGACATGGTTAAGTTAAGGGCATGGCTCTGATACCATGTTAGGAACCACGACTTTCCACAATTATATGATATTGTCCACTTTGAGTCTAAGCTCAAATGGTTTTGCTTTTGGTTTCCCCAAAAGACCTCATATCAATGGAGATGTATTCCTTACTTATAAACTCATGATCATCTCCTTAATTAGCCAACGTGGGACTCCCTCCCAATAGAAACTTCCCCAACCATCCAAACCATTTCCGATCTGGTGCGACATTTGGGCGAGAAGCGAAAAGAAATTTCAAAAGAACATGATGAATGGTATGAATCCTTCTACCTTTTGCATTAGAGCTACAACCCTTTCTGGAGTCTCTGGTATTCCATGCTCCAAAAGTGCCTGAAAATGTTCAATTCAGTGCATTTTCCAGAAGCCATTCAAAACTTGATTCAATTATATTTCAGGTCATCGTAAACCATTCGTCAAAAACTCGAGAAACTCACATTCATTATGCAAGAATTATAGGTGTTAATCCAAAAGGCAAGCTTCTGGTGCTGGTTAAGACCCTCTAAGTTCACAGAGGCAAGCTTTCCAAGTAGGTATCTAAACATCATTACTAAACAAGAATAAATTCAAAGGAAAATAATATGCTTAATCCCCAACTTACAAAGAAAATCAGCATACTTTAGCCTGTGAATTAGGGGAACTGTGTTAACCATTTCGTTGTGATAAATCGGGTTCGCTTCGACCGTAAAGAGACATCGACTGGAAACAATATCATTTCCTTTGATACATTTGTCTCTCGGAGTGCCCTCTTGAACAAAAATGGAACATAAACACTTCACAATATCCTCAGAAATTTCGTTAGCTGATGTCTTAGATTCTACATTATCTGATGCACCACAAGAACTCTCTTGTGCTCTTTCATGATCCATTAATCTGGACCCAAGCTGGACAAGTATGAAATAAGATGAATATGACAAATAATTAGAGAAAGACATGAATTGCAAGATCATAAATCAATTGAAACCTGCAACTTCAAAATTTCTAAGCTCTTCTCTGCAAGTTCATGTTCAGTTGGCATCTTTGTCTTTTTGGATGGGCTGATAATTTTTGTGGCTTTCTTTTCTGGGGAAGGTTTATCTTTCACATAACAAGAAGCAAACTGGTTTTCCTTTGAAGGTGAATTGGATTTCCAAGAGGTTTGCTTGGCATTCCTTGTTTCATCAGAGCTATTGACAAAATTTTTGACATTCCGCTGTGAGGAAACATAGGCAGCTTCTTCATAAAGATTTTGTTGAAAATTCACAACTCGTTCTGTAAGCCAGACAACTTCCTCTTCAAGAACAGCTACTTCAGCTAGAAGCTCAAGTGTCTGCAAGGACAAGGATGCAACATGACACATTGGACATGCATAAAATTCAACAGAATAAAGTGCTTAATGAAGATGGTTCCAGTACTATCTCAGAGCAAGATCGGGAAGGGTGAAGCCTCCCCAGAATCAAACTGGGACTATGAGCATAGCGCAACAAGTGGTGTATGATATTGTCCACTTTAAGCATCTCATGGCTTTGATTTTTGGTTTCCTCGAAAGGTCTCATACCAATGGAGACGAATTCCTTATAAACCCATGATCTCCCAACATTTCTCAACATTCCACCCCTCGAACAAATACTTCATAGAGTCTCCCCTGAGGCCTATGAAGCCCTTGAACAACCTCTCCTTTTAATCGAGGCTCAATTCCTTCTCTGGAGCCTTGAACAAAATATACCCTTTTGTTCGACACTTGAGTTACTTTTAACTACACTTTTAAGACTCACAACTTCTTTGTTCGACACTAAAGATCATATTTACATGACTAAGATAAGCGCATGGATCTAATACCATGTTAGAGATCACGACCCTTTGGACATTTTGAGCCTAAGCTCTCATGGGTTGGCTTTTGGTTTCTCTAAATGGCCTCATACCAATAGAGATATATTCCTTACTTATTAACTCAGATCTTCTCGTTGCCCGCATCTCGTACTGATTGAGAAAGATAATGATTCTGATTTGTAAGGTTAAAGAGATAGAGACTTACAGATGGAGGGAGATAAGGAGGAAGACGAGGCAAGGCTCCTAAAGGTCTAGTGAAAGCTCTCTTCAAAGCTCTGTGAACATTTTCCTCATGCCTCAGCTTCTTCTTCAGCTTATCAACCTGTCATTCAAAGATACAACCAGAACTAAGCGCAGTAGAACAGAAAAATAACATTTGATAAAAAAAAAATAAAAAAAAAAAAGAGAAAATGAAGGAATCGAATACATCTTGTAGCAATGCCATTTTCTTTTCTCTGTTTAATCTTCGTTTATTGATCATAATTCCACCATTTTCATCTCCCATCTCTTTGCTCCTTCCTGATTTCTTATTCTCCTGCTTTTAGAAGAAATTCATTGTTCATTTCATGAGACTAGTAAACAATATCAAATTTACCGGTGAAAATCTAAGCAACTAACACAGATGCTCCACAATGGTAAGATATTGTCAAAGCCTAAGGTCTCGTATAGGTCTCATATCAATGGAGATGTATTTTTTATTTATAAACTCATGATCAACCCTTACTTGATCATGAATTGACGGTTTCTGTATATGGAATTGATTGTCGGATCGAAGTCTGGCATTCATTTTTCTCACACTCTGTCAGAAAACAGAGTAAGAATCAGAGAGAGAGAGAGAGAGAGAGCAAGAAAGTGGAACAAAGAACAGAAAGAGAGAATTAGAGTTAAGAATCTGTAACAGAGTGAAAGAAGAAACAAAACGAAAACGGAAATTCAAAGAAGAAATGAGAAGAAGAAAAGAAACAAGAAAAAACCAGAACTCGATTGGCCATTGGAGCTTATTGTTCTTCCGGTTCTTCTTCTTTCACGGGAAGAGACAGAAATTGGGATGGAAAGAGAGAGAGAAAGAAGGAGAGTATTCAGTAACAGTCGCGTGCTCTGATTTCTTCTCTCGCTCGCAGAAACCACTCACTCACTCGCTCACTGATTTCTTATAGCTCTTTCCAATTGTTGCGTATGAAACAAACAAAGGAGAAAAGTAAGGCCGATTCAAAACAGTTTTATAGGACCTGGAGGTCCACCCTCCTAACACTGCACCCTATTTCAGGTTCAACCTGACTGGCACAATATTTCGTGTCCACCTTCTCTTGGGGCTCAACCTCTTCCCTGACACATAATCTAATATTTAACTCTCATACCATTTGTAACGGCCTAAAACTATTGGTCCATATTTTTGGACTTTCAACTTTCTTATTTCAAAACCTATTGGATAAGAAGAGATTTCCATCCGTTTATAAAAAAAAATATAAAAATTGATATTATAAATTAAAAATTAATGGATTTCATCAAATATTTTATTAAAAATGCTAATATAAGTGGTTCTCATCCTACTATTTTTAATTTTTAATTTAAATATTATTGTATAGATGAAAAAATAAACTAAAAAAAGAATAAATGAAAATTATATAAAAATATTAATTATGAAACTTTTAGAACATTGAATTGATTAATTGAAAGTAAATATATTATGCATATAAGAAAAGAAAATAGAAAGATAAATGAATATCATAAAATTAAAAATGAAATTGAAGAGTTTGTAAAAAGAAAAAAAAATTATTTCTTAAATAAAAAAAGTAAACAAGAAAAAATATATAAACAAAATGGTAAACAAAAAGGACAAAAAGAGATTGAGAGTGGCATCATATGATTGGTCCACGTGTCTGAACGGCAAAAGCTGTGCGGCCTAACTCTCATGTAAGTTTTGCTTTTTGCCAAATCATATATATATATATATATATATATTTTTTTTTTAATTTTCAATTATTTAAATGTTACCCTCATCATAACAGCATTAAAAATAAATATATAATTCTGATTTTTCAAAAAAGTTTGTATATGTAATTCTAAGATTCAATTGCAAATTAATATTTAATTAAAGGTAAATATAGTAAAGGGCATTATTAATTTTTTTTTAATTAAAAATAGATACGTGCATATGGAAATTACCTTATTCTCCTATCAAACTTTCTAATAGCATAATGTATTTAAATATTAGTTAAAATAGTTTTAAATAATTATACTTATACAAATAAATATAATGCATATAAATTAGATTATAAATAATTTATAATTTTAAACAATAAATTTAGTTCATTGTTTATTTAGTTTCACAAATTAATAAAAATAATTTTGGTTGAAGTATCATAATGTAAAAAAAATAAATAAATTAAAAAAAAATGAATTTATAAAGCCGATCATATGTATTGGGATAGAGAAACTGTTTGGACTAAATTTTGAGTTGTTTAGGTCACCTACCCAATTAACCCGGATAGAGTTCACCACCCAACCCAACTCTACTCTCTATTCTCATATTAAGTTGAGTTAGTTGAGTTGGGTTGGGTGTTCGAGTTGTTTTTTTTAATTATTATTTAAAAAAATTATATTCATTGACAATGCATGTTATATTATTAATTAAAATCACGTCAGATTTAAATATCAAATATTTACAAATTATAATGCATCACTAACATCATTAACATCGCTAACCGATGTCAAATATTATTCATTTTTCTAATAATGTTAAAAGTTAAATAGGATTGGGTTGGGTTGTATGGGATTATAACCTTATTTTTAATTTGGTCACGTTGTGTCCACCTACCAATCGAGCGAATTTTTTATTTTCCTAAAATTCAATCCAACCCAAGTCGAGAACAAAATCTAACCCAACTTAAGTTTTATTGTTTGGATCTAGTAATCTAAGTTGGTCTAGTTATTAGATCGTATAAACACTCCTAATATGAGCGTATATTAAAATGCTAGTAAATTAGGATATAAAATGACTCGTTAAAAAAAGAGAATTTTCAAAATTCACATTAGTATTCTTTAATTTCCACTAACCTAAAAATCTCGATTACAACGTTTTGTGCATGTTCGGTATTTGAATCGAAACTCTTAAAAGATAAAGAGCCAAAGTTTTAAAATTTTTATTATTATACATAGATTACAAACATGATAATGTGTAACATCATTGCTAGATTTGAAGAGCATAGTCTAATGAATGGTCACACATTTTCATAATTTCATTTTCATTATTTGAATTCATGTGCATGTCCTCACTAATACTTAAATAACAATTATCAAAACCAAATTAATGATGCAAAAATAAAAATAAAATAAAAATAAAAATAAAAATAAAAATCATAAGCAGATCATTAGTGGGGTTAAGATGCTGATCTGTTCCCAAAATATTTTATTTTTGACGTAATAAATCAAAATTTGTTGTCATAATGATTGTCTATAATTAATAATTTCTATTTTGATTTCTACGTGGCAACAAAATGATACATAATCACTACTTTTCATCATAATATTTTTTTATTTATTATTTTCTTTTCTTTTATTTTCTTTGATAATGTGGTTGAAAAGTGGATTGTTGTAGAAATTTGGGGTTGAGTAGTGGATGAAATGACGATGTTTTAGAAATAAGTGGAAATAAAGGAACTTAATTATAATTTCATAGACTTTTTTTTTTTTTTTTTATTCATGTATAGGTCAATTACGAATTAAGATCATTTTGACATATAATTAATATATATATATATATATATTATGCTTGTTAATAAGTTTTAATTTCTTAAAAAAATAATCAAAATGAGATATGGTTATTATCGACTCTTCTATTTCTTACCAAATTTGGAAACGAGAAACAAAATTGTTACTCAATGAGGCTCGAGAAACTTTTTCTTTTTTTCAAAATGCTAACTTATAATAAATTAAGGAGGTTTGTGGGTTTAGTTTGGTCGGGTTCAAACATTTTCTAAACCAAACGCAATTGTTTAGGTTGTAAATTTTTTCAACTCAAACAACTTGTATTAAATAATGAACCCTGTTGGATGAAAGTGTCCCACATTGGTTAATTTAGGGAATGACCATAAATTTATAATCTAAGAATACACTCTTCATTGGTATGAGGCCTTTTGAGGAAGCCCAAAGCAAAACCATGAAAGCTTATGCTCAAAGTAGACAATATCATACTATTGTGGAGAGTCGTGTTTGCCTAATATATATATTGATGCAAACTTATTAAAACTACATTTATCACCTCACTACCTAAATTATTACAAATTAATATATTTTAAAAAGAGAATTATATTTTTTTTTAAAAAAAAATCAATAAAATATTAATTTCAGAAAGTAATTTAAGATTTATTGAAAATAGAGAAATTATTATTTTTTAAAAAAATATATATATTTATTATCTTCTTGACCCTACCGAAAATTGCATATTAATGCGGGAGATCTTAATTATAAATATTCAACTTTAGATTAATTAGTAATGATGAATAATGAGTGATTTAGACCCTAATAATGTATTTTATTATTTTTTGAGAAATTGCATTAACACCAAAGACGTTACCTATAAATATTAAATTTTAGATAAATTAGAAATGACATATAGTTGGCCAAATTTCTTAAATTATTTTACATTAATGAAAAGGCCCTTCATCTTTTACTTTTTGCAACTATTTATAAGATGCTTTAATAAATAATATGTTATTTAGAACAAGCTATGTCTTATTTTATACTAGGTTAGAGGTTTAAAGGTATGTTTTCGTGTTTATGTTTGGTTATTTTGATATCGAACTAAGATGTAAGTAAAGAGTAGAAGTTTTTTAAGTCTAAAGTTGTGAGGTGAACCGTTGGGATGCTCCCAAAATGTTTAGATACAAGACTCCAAGAAAAGTTAAGACACTCAAGTAAGTTTAAAGCACTCTAGAAAGATTTAAGGGATCTAAAGAACGGATTAAGAGACTCAAAGAAGGCTAAGGGGTCCAAAGAATAGATTATCAATGGCCTAGTAAGGTTTCATAAAAATCCAAGGTCTTTGGAAAAGAAATATTATAACGCTCCTAAATTTCAACTTACCCAGAATCGCTACCGTCATAATCATCTATACTAGTATGCAGAATTAAACATCTAAAAACTTCATCATAAAACATAAACTTCATCTTAAAACACTGCATGGACTTACGTGTTCAAAACATCTTTAAACGACACAACAAAAACTAAATAAAATAAATAGCTTTAAAATTAAAAAAACCCTATTCTAATCTAAGTCTACGAAAATAAGTACAGCTACCCTATGCATGTACCATGGTCCCTAATTACAATGTCGTTGTCAGCTGTATAGGGATATTCTGAAAAAGAATTAGCATACGGCTTGAGTATTTTAAGAGTTAATCATTAAATAACCCCATTATTGGAGTTAGAAAATTCAAATACATACAACTCATGATTCAAGGACTTGTTAAAACCATCATATTTCATTTTCTCAATTCTAGGTCATTCTAGATTAGCCCCTCAGCTTAACCTAACCCTTGGTGCACATAGGTCTAACCTTTAGTTCTACATGTAAACTACACTAGGTATAACGCCTTAAATAACCCTATTATTAGAGTTAGAGAATTCAAATACATACAACTCATGATCCAGGGACTTGTTCAAACCATCATATTTCATTTTCTCAATTCTAGGTCATTCTAGATTAGTCCCTCAGCTTAACCTAATCCTGGGTGCACATAGGTCTAACCTGTAGTTCTATATGTAAACTACACTAAGTATAACGCCTTAATCTTAATTGTGATCTTGATATATGCTCTCCTAGGAAAATGTCAGAATTTAGAACAACTTATTGCTAGTTTGAATCAGTCAAGTTATTTATTTTTATTAGGAGTCTGTCAGCTTTATTTCTACAAATAAATTAGTTACACACTAAGTAGTTCTTTGCAAATAAGTTGAGTCTTTATAGGAGTTATTTCAGTTTAAGTAGAAGTCTTACTGTTAGTAAAATATAGCTACAGTACAATACTCATATTTCAATTTTCTCTGTACCACACCTCGTGATGCCGATTTAATTACTTGTAAGTGAGTTTACAATATGGCCGAGACTATGATGAGACTTTTAGTCCGGTCACAAGGATAGTAACATTACGAGACTTTTAGTCCGGTCACAAGGATGGTAACATTACGAGACTTTTAGTCCGGTCACAAGGATGGTAACATTACGAGACTTTTAGTCCGGTCACAAGGATGGTAACATTACGAACAATCATCTCTTTAGCTGCGCTGGAAATTATGGCAGCTTGATGTGAAAAATGTTTTCCTTTACGGAGAGTTGGATCGTGATATTTTTATGGAGCAGCCGCAAGGATTTACCTCTAAGGAATATCCTAATTATGTGTGCAGACTTAAGAAGGCATTGTATGGACTCAAGCAAGCTCCTCGTGCTTGGTTTGGTAAGATTGCTCAATATCTTAATTTTTGTGGTTTTAAGTCTTCATGTGCTTATCCAAGCTTATTTGTTAAGAAAACAGCAACTATATGCACCCTGCTCTTACTTTGTATTGATGACATGATTATTACTAGTGATGATATTGTTGAAATCAGTAGTCTCCAAGATGCCTTGCCTATTCGTTTTGAAATGAAACGATCAGATAAAGCTGATTGTTTTTTGGGTTTGGAAATTAAGAAGTGTGATGATTATTTTCTCTCTAAAAAAGGATATGCAACGTTTTCGTATAGAGAATTCATGAGATAAAATTACTCCTATGGAACCAAATCTTAAATTAGCTAGAAATGAAGGGAAGTGATTAGAAGATACTACATTCTTTCGTCAACATGTTGGTAGTTTATTCTATTTAACTATCACAAGGTCAGACATTGCTTTTTCAGTAGTAGTTATGTCTCAATTTATGGATCAGCCACATGAGACTCATTTAATTGTAGCAAAAAGGATTCTTTGTTACATCAAGGTCACTCTATATTATGGATTAATGTATGAGAAATCAAAGTCATTTTTCTTGAGTGATTTTGTGGATGCTGATTGGGCTAGTGACGTGAATGATAGACGCTCCACAACAAGTTTTTGTTTTACAGCATGCTCTACTGCAATTTCATGGTGTAGTAAAAAGCAAAACACTCTTGTTTTGTCCAATTGTGAAGCAGAATACGTAGCTGCTATAATGGCTACTCAATAATATTTGTGGCTGGGGAGACTTATTCAAGAAATGGTGACTACTCAATCAGCCAATTCATTCAAATTAATTGTGATAATGAAAGTGCAATAAAACTTACTGGAAATCCAGTATTTCATGCTCATTCGAAACATATTGAAACTCATTGTCATTTTGTTCAAGAGAAAGTGTTATCGCAGGATGTTGAATTGCAGAAAATATATGAGCAAGTTGCAGACATATTTACTAAGGCACTTGCCAAAGTGAAGTTTGAAATTTTTAGCTCTCGTAGTTATTGAGAATTAAGTTTGCACTGATGGAGGCTGTCATAATTTAGTGCAACTTATTGCTAGTTTGAATTAGTCATGTCATAATTTAGTGCAACTTATTGCTAGTTTGAATTAGTCAAGTTATTCATTTTTATTATGAGTTAGCTTTATTTCTGCAAATAAATTAGTTGCATGCTAAGTAGTTCAGTGCAAATAAGTTGAGAGTTATTTCAGTTTAAATAGAAGTCTTACAGCTACAGTACAACACTTCATTCATATTTCAGTTTTCTCTATAAGTCGTACAGCTACAGTACAACACTTCATTCATATTTCAGTTTTCTCTATATTGTCTTCTTTGAGTAATAATAATTTCAGATTTATTCACACATTTGAGTGTTAGATATTGTGTCAGGAAAATACATCTATCAACCATCTCTACCATATAAATCATTTCTACCTATTGTTCACAGAGTCGTTTAAGAAGGTATTCCTACCAACCCTTGATGCATGAAAGTCATAACATCAATCAAACAAGCTCAATGAGGAGATAACATCCATCAATCACTCGGAGCACATATCAGAATATCCTTTACTCCATCATACCACAGCGGAAAATATTAAGTTATGCATGTTTCTAAATTCTCTTGCATGGCAATTTCGTTATTTTATCATGTATGTGTCATAATTATCCAAATTGTTCCTTCTATGAGGAGATAACATCAATCAAACAAGCTCAATGAGGAGATAACATCCATCAATCACTCGGAGCACATATCAGAATATCCTTTACTCCATCATACCACAGCGGAAAATATTAAGTTATGCATGTTTCTAAATTCTCTTGCATGGCAATTTCGTTATTTTATCATGTATGTGTCATAATTATCCAAATTGTTCCTTCTATGTTCTAATCATATATATTCTAGCCACCTAAGGTATATTATGCTCGCATGTTAGCTTATCTTAGCGATCCCTACAAGTATCACTTGCCTAAAATTTAGGTGGTTACTTATCGGGATGTAGCATGCCCTTCGAAGCTTGCTTTTCCACTAGTTGTGTGACACCAAAAAATGAAGGGAATTAGATCCAACAAGAATAAACCGTCCATGTAAGGCCTAAAGGATCAAAGGGAAGAAATTAAAAGATTAAGCAAGGAAGGGTCTTAAGAAAGTCACTCCTATGCCCTAACAAGTAATCTTAAGGAGTCAAGGCCTTTGGAAACGATTGGAAAGGAAAAAGTAAGTGAAAAAGGCAAAAATGTCATTTTTCTAATGATCAAGAATCTTTTCGGATTTTTAATTTCTTATCTAGAAAGAATTTCAAGATGCTTAAGAAGGGGAAAATGACCAACAACCAATGAAGGGTTTTTAGAAAACTTATGGATTTTTTTTTTTGAGAAAAAATAATAATGAAAATAACCAAAATACTCCTGGAATTATGGATAATTACAAAAGTGCCACTCTGCTCAAAATTAGAGCCTCTACCGTGGCTATCTGCACAAAATCCGTTGAATCTCGAATCTCAACCGTTAGATGTGGATACAATCTAGAACACTCACAGATCATCACATCCAACGACTAGAATTCAAAACCAAGGTCGGTGATAAGAATCTCTGTGTTCCAAATGTTTCAGCTAGACCTATTACACGATCCAAGGCCAAGGAGATTCAACAAACATTCATTCTTCATCTACAAAATTGGATAAGCTCGGTTCAACCATCATTTCATGTATTACAAGCTGATTCGATTGAGGAAAAACCATTTGGAACTTCAGAAGTAAATATTTGCACGATTGAAGTTGCAAACATGATTTCATGAGTTGTTAGAAAACTTATTTATTGTTTTTAATTTCTTAATTATTGTAATGGGTAAAAGGGGGGAAGTTAAGTCAAATTGACTTGGTCTTTTGTGGAGATTGAAGGGGATCGGGATTAAATCTCGGCCACTAATTTCTTTTGTGGGGGAGACTATAAATACTCACGAACTATTATGTAAAAATCACATTTGTGATGAATGAAATTAATCTCTCAAGTTGAGACGTTCCCCCTTAGAAATCCAAGCATCATTTTTGTCGTTTCTAGGTTTCAAGCAATTCTTGTTGTAGATTGCATCCGAGCCATTCAATCAAGCTTTGATCATTGCATCCGAGCCATTCAATCAAGCTTTGATCAAGCATCATTTTTGTCATTTCTAGGTTTCAAGCAATTCTTGTTGTAGATTGCATTCGAGTCATTCAATCAAGTCTTGATCAAGTTCGATGGAGTGATTCAATTTAGAACCAGCATCATTTTTGTCATTTCTAGGTTTCAAGCAATTCTTGTTGTAGATTGCATCCGAGTCATTCAATCAAGTCTTGATCAAGTTCGATGGAGTGATTCAATTTAGAACCAGGTTCCAAATCTTGCTTCTAAATCTTTGATCGTAATAGGTAATCTAATTCTAGCCTTATCTCATGGTTGATCTGAATTTCTAGATCTTTGATCGTAATAGGTAATCTAATTCTAGCCTTATCTCTTGGTTGATTTGAATTTTAATCGCAATAGGTAATTTAATTTTAGCCTTATCTCTTGGTTGATTTGAATTTTATATAAGGAGGTGTTAATTTCTTTAATTCAAGGGTTCTTGCTTCATTAAAAGCTTGAATCATTGGGCTGCGGATTAAGGTTGCCTTATCAGTCGGTAAAGCTCTGATCGGAGCTAATATTTCTGACGGATTATCCAGAAAGTTCAATCTCCAAATCACAAAGATTCTGGAACTCTCAATGTCGATTTAAGCTCCTCCTATAAAGTCTGAAGTTGGGGCAATAGTTTGGAACAAGAATCGAGTAAGGTCGATCTCCTAATCGTAGGCAATAATCGTTTAGATTTTGGGTCTCCTACTCTCAGATTTTTTTTCCAAATTCGAGAAAAATTCTCCACAATTTCTCTTCAAACTTGTTTCTATACCCACAAGTTCTATAAAGGAATAGAGTGCTGAAAGTTACCAGAAACCATTCCTCTAATCCAATCAGCCATTGAAGAGTTTGAAGGAAAACTTGAAAATCCAATCCGATGATACACGAGAATTCGCCGAGCAAGGAAGATCTCAATCAGTTTTTGCACCTCTAAGAAATATTTCCATAAAAATACCACAAAGAGAAATAGCCTCAGAAGCGTGCCCAATTGAATGAAATCAGTTTCAAGCTCAAATTGAGGTAAGTGTTGAATTTCTATCTACTATCCCTCTTCCTTCAAATTAAGGACTCCTTTAGCTTCCGAGTAAGAAGTTTAGTAACTTTAGTGAAGGAATCCAAAGCTGAGACGTCGTAGAACAAGCTACCCAAGAGAATGAAAATTTGGTGTTTCAGTAACCGGCAAACCGAAAACGAATTTCTAAAATTGGGTAAAATGACCTAGTTTAGTAACTTTAGTGAAGGAATCCAAAGCTGAGACGTCGTAGAACAAGCTACCCAAGAGAATGAAAATTTGGTGTTTCAGTAACCGGCAAACCGAAAACGAATTTCTAAAATTGGGTAAAATGACCTAGATGACCTTCAAATACTATGAAACTCTATAGTAGAACTTATTTTATGATGTTTGATGACTGGGAAAGTTTGAAAATTTGTTAAGTAGCAAAGCCAAGAATTAGGGGTAAAATGACCAAAATGTCCCTAGGTCAACTTATGATAATTCAAGGTCTAGACGTGCCCCAAATGATTTTCTACTTCCTATAAGGCCTATTCCTAAAGACAAGAAGGTATGTTCAAGAGTTCAAGTTGATTAGAATAAGTTGGGAACCTAAACCAAGATAGAACATAAGAAACGCCCAAAGGAAACACCTCAAGATTCAAGACCCTTCTAGAACCCTCCAAGGAATTCATTTAGGAATCTATGATTTTCTAGAATAACTTATGCCTCAAGGGATTTAGAACCCTAGAAACTTACAAGATCGAGAACCAAGAACAACTCCACACAAGCTCTACAACTACTCAAGTAAGAAGAATGCTAGGTACGAATCAAGGATAAGGGACCAAGGTCCTCAAACTCAAAAACTCAAGAATGCGAGGTAGTAGAATTATGTCCAATGTGACCCATGGCCTCCTACCACACGGTGCTTTTAGAGGCCCAACTTTCTTCTTCTTGGTGGGATGTCATGCACCATGTTTTCTTTGCAATGTCATGTTTTGACCTCATTTCCGTCACCTAGATGAGATGCCCTACACCATGTTATGGGTACCCAAAGAATTGCAGGATGCCATGTTCATGTATACACCGAGCACGTGACCTTTATGGTCTATCATGGGGAGTAATCTAAGGCCATGATGGAACAAGAAGAGAGTAAGTTACCTTAGCCAAAATCAAGAACCTCCTAAGACCTCCACAGTACAGCATGCTCATGACTTAGACTACGCTGCTTGGAAAGCATGAAGCCTTGAGCGAAGGTATTCAAACTGTATCACAGGACAAGCCCTATATGCAGGATTAGACTACATCGCTTGGAATGTAAGAAGCCTTGGATGTAGGTTTTCAGACTATGTTGCTTGGAACACATGAAGCCTTGGACATAAGTTTTCAGATGCTATCGAAGGGCAAACCCTAAGATGCAGGTTCAAAGTACGTCACTTGGAACGCATGAATCCTTGTACATAGGTTCTCAAGTGAATGGCTAGTGTCCTAAATCCTAGGAGAAGTGTCTTGAAGAAAGAACCAAGAACAGAACAAGAACTTAGAAAGTACCAAGAACAAGACAATCATCAAGGACTAGAACATGGATCAAGATCCAAGTTCTAAGGATAAGAACCAAGAACAAAAAACCAAGGACTAAGGACCATAGTACTAAAGTCCTTAAAAGGATAATCAAAGTTTCAGAATCCAAGGACCAAGGTCCTCAAGAAAGGTTATGACAAGAACCCCAAGTCAAGAACATAACTAAAGGGGCTAAGTACTTACAACAAGAACAAGAACATGAAAAGAAAGAGTGTGGTACCCTAGCATATCAAGGACACAATTAAGAACCTACAAGTTGGCTACTTACTGAGCATTGTACTCATTTCGTATTCTCAATTTTTTTTCAGGTAATAAGGAGCTGGTCGAGGTTGGGAGCAGACTCTGGAGCAGGTGCCATAGACAAACCTCACTCGTCATCCTCAATCCTTTTGTTTTAAATGTTTTATGTCCGTTTCTTATTTTGTGTTTTAACCATTATGTCGTACTTTAAATTACTAATGTGTGCACACTATTTTGTTATAATATAAATTATGTTTTAAATTTGAATTCTTTTATTTCGCGAAAAATTTACCTATCTTTTTGGAGTCATCAAGTAAATCCGATCTTTACAAGTTGGGAGCCCAAAATTTCTTCAAAGTTTGCTAGTAGGTCCTAAATCAAGTCAAATTTAGGTTAGTACAAAGTTGGGACGAAAAATAGTCGAATGAGAGTCAAATCAGGATAAAAAGGGGTCTCACGCACCACCACGTGCCGGAAAGGAGTTCCATGCACACCGTCACGTGAGCGTATGGACGCGCGCTCTGGTGCTGCTACATGTCGTGCTCAGGTTCATCAGTCGTGGTCGAGTGCTTGGGTTCGAATCTAGAGACTCGTGAATTTCCTTCTTTTTCTCAACACGACACATGACAGACGACAATTAGTTGTCGGACCATGTTAGAAAGTCGGGTCACGTGCGGGTCGTCAGTTCTGGTAGCAGGCCGCCGGCCTTCGAATCCTACCTGACATGAAATTTTCATCGAATTTTCTGGTACGTGCGACTTCCTCTTTGCCTAACACATGTTCCAACTGCCGACATACACGTTATTCTCTTTCATCCTCAACGTTGTGAAATCTAGCAACTCCATTATTTTTCATTTTCTTTGCATTTTCATATTTCGTTCTGCGTAACTCGAATTAACACGATTCCTTCACAAGATTTGTAGAATTTATATCTATCTACAAAGTAGGTATTTTTTTTTTTGTAATTTATTTCTAATTAGAGAGATACTTAACTTAGTCCAAAATTGGCAAGAAACATCAATATCTACTTTGTTTGATGAACATCGAAACTCCTATTTCCGATCTGAATCGACTACAAATTCCTTCACGTATTATGAGCGTAATACTTTCTAGATTAACATATCCAAACTGCAGAACCTAACTCCTAATATTCTTCACGGATATGAGAGAAATCTGAGAATAAAGATTCAAGAACTTACCTTCTGATTTTCCTCATTTCTTAACAGTTTTTGATGATTTAAAGGTTTAGAATGCTTCTCCTTTAGGTTCTATGAAGGATTCGTTAAGGAAGCTCGATCGAAATCGAACTTCTCGTGGCTAGAAAGGCGATTACCACACTCTCCCCCAACTTCATTTTCTTTTCATTTCTTTTATTTATGTCTTACTAACCTCCATTTCAGGTGATCAACGAGGAGTAAGGCAGAATGACCAAATTACCCCTCTAGAGTTTATTTTGACCATTTTTTAATTTTTCACCATTTTTCATTTGTATTGTTCTTGAGTTTATGAGAGTTTTCCAAGTACTTTTCTCTTATAAAAAAATCTTGAAATTAGATAATTAAGACTTTCAATAAAATCTCAGAAGTTTAATTTCGATAGGAAAAAAATCGGGTATTTAATGTCTCGCGACACTCATGTGTTACAACGAGGAAGTATCTCGATGCGCATGACATACATACATCCATGAGATTCCCATGATTTACATTCATAGCATAGCATTAATATCATTCTCTTTCTTCTTTCATCCATGACATATTACATACATGTATTATGTATAAATGACAATCATCACATTACACATCACATACATATTACATACACGCATTATGTATGCATGGAAATTATCACATTATCCATCACATAGCTTCACATGGCAAGACATGACATGGAATACATAGCATTTTCTTTCCTTCATAACATAGTGTAATGGATATACCACATGCATACATTACATAGCATAATATGTCACAACGAACGCATATACATAGAATACAATAATATGGTGCATACAAGAGCCACAACTCAAACAAGGTAAATTGTCTTACTGTTGGCGCACCTTCAGGCTTGGTTGGATGACTTAAGTGATGTATGAGTGACACAACCCATTTAAATATCATTTTTTTTAATGTTATGATATGTTATACTATGATTATATGATGATATGAGTATTATGTGTTGCATGTACTTCTAGTATGTTATTTCATGTATGTGAATATACCATGTCCATATTATGCCTATGAGACATCTTGAGTCATGTATGATATTGAAAGTGATATCATATATACGTATGCATGTCTAATAGGAGAGTTATGCTATGAAAAGAATTGAAATACTTTGTGCATCATAATCATGTCCTAATTGAAATACTTTGTGCATCATAATCATGTCCTATGTTTTTGAACTATGGGGCCTCATGCATGCTGTATTTCACGAGTATAGGATACTTTTCCAATATGTTTTGTACAGACGCATACACCTTGATACGATATGTGATCATTCCCTTCTATTAACTTTTGGCAGTTGAGCATTTATTAGCTCGTAGGCATGCCCTAAGGGGTACGCGAGCCCACCGAGTGGTTTAATGTGCGCTTGCCTCAACCGTATGTAGCGAAGTACTACACATACAACCCTACTCGGAAGAGAAAGAAGAGTCTACTAGATTTTTGCACTGAAGTCATAGTCTTTTAAGTTAAGATAGGTCAATAACATCTACTTCAAAACTTTGATAAATTATGTTTTTTTTTTCTTTCAGTTTTCAATTATGTTTCTTTAGACGTTAGTATTATGGTTGGAAGACTCTTAGCATAAGTTCAAATGTGCCTTAAGGTTTAAGATACTGGTTGCATTATTTTAAGGTAACTTGTTCGAGTAAAGACTTACGGGCAAGTTTGGCTTCAAACTAGAAGTAGAAATTTCTATCTCTAGAATCAGAACATGAAAATTGAGACTCAACTTGTTGGGAGCGAATAACAACACACATTCGATCTAGATGAACACAACGAACATGAGAGAGAAAATGCAAGAAGGAATAATATTGGCTAGAGGTTTATATCGATGACTTCAAATATATATAGTAGGAAAGAATTCTCGTAAAAAGTATCTTTTCAAAGTATTGCTAAAGGGTATATATATCGTTCATTTTACTATATATAGTTTTATCCAATATAGGAATCTACTATATAAACTATTTACCATATATAATTTTATCGGATATAGTTTTTTAATATATAGTTTAGTGGTCATTTACTTTATATGTTATTTACTATATATAGTTTTACTATATATAATCATTGGGTAAAAGTCACTCCATAATCTAACAAGTCTCCCACTTGGAGACTGATTCAGTTAACCAATAAATTCATTCTCAAACGACTATCAATATCTTCACTGCACCAGATCAATTAAGGCTTTGCACAACCTCAACTGTCAAACATCAATACATTTTGTTAACATGTCTACTGGATTTTTTACCCCTTCTATTTTCTCTATATATATATCACCTTCTTCCATTAACCTGCGAGTGAAATGATATTGTCATCTTATGTGTTGTCTTTTGAATGATAAATTGGGTTCTTCACCAATTGTATGACACTCGACTATCTGTATAAAGAATCTTCTCGCGCTGCTTCTTGCCTAATTCTTCTAGATAGCCTATCATTCATATTATCTCCTTTCCAACTTCAACTATTACCACGTACTCAGCTTCAATAGATGAAAGAACAACACAATTATGAAACATAAACATCTAACCTATCCCATCATCCATGGCTTGCTCCCACTTGGTTGTATCCTTCATCAATCAACAACAAATAGTGTAATGAAGATGAACACCTATCCAGTACTCTAATGGTTCTGGATGATCTTCTCAACACCTACTCAAGTGTTACTTGCACCATCTCTTGTTCCTTAGCAACAGTCTCATAAGTTTTTAGTATTTGCAACAACATCACTAGTGAAATTTTCTACAACTCAACCTCAGCTTCCATTTGCTTCGTTGTCTTGGAACATTTCTTCTCTTTGCCCTTATACAAGATATTTTCATTAAAAGTCATGTCACAAAGTCTCAGGTGTTTTTTTGTTATTATCGTTCCAAAATTTGTACTCAAACATGTTAGAATCATAGCCTATGAAGTAGCACTTCACAACTCTAGTGTTAAGATTGTCTTTCTTCTTTGAATCAACATGAACGTTCACAGTACAGCTAAAAGTTCTCAAGTGAGAGTAATTGAGTTCTTTTCCTGTTCCTTCTAGTAACTTGAAGTCCAAGGGTATTAAGGGCCCTCTATTGATCAAGTAGGCTCTGTATTTACAGCATCGACCCAAAATGTCTTTGGCAATCCATAATGGATTTTCATACTCCTTGCTTGCTCATTCAATATTTTGTTCATCCTTTCAGCAACACCATTTTTTCGTGCCTTATCGTGAACTGTCCTCATTAAGCTAATTCCCTAAGTTGCACAAAATACTTTGAATTCTGATTGGTTGTACTTTCCTCCAATGTTCAGACATTTGATCTTCAATTCGGTCTGATTTTCAACTTCATCTTTCCACTCCTTGAAAGTGGCAAACACATCTGACTTTTGTTTCAGGATGAAGGTGATGTGACGAAATAGGAGATGGACCCCAAACGTCTGTATGGACCATTTCTAAGCACACTTTCTTCAGTTCTCTGACAGCTTTTGTGAAGCTAACTCGTTTCTGTTTACCTATAACCCAACTCTCACAAAGACCCATATCAAAAGACTACATGCCTTCTAAAACTTCTTTTACAACCAAATCTTCATTTATTTGATGCTCATATCTCTAAGTCTATTGCAATAGACTTGAACTTGAAGAACTCTAAGCAACAACAGACATGTTTATACACCCTGCAATGGTGTATAAGGTTCTAGATTTTCTAACACGTGCTATTACTGATGGTGTTACTTTAACAGGTACGGAAGCATTTTGGATCTTAGGCACTCTAAGTACATCAATTGTAGTAAATTAGCTAGCATGTTCAAAAGCATTAAAACTCAATGAGTTTGAATACTAACCTTTTGTACTTCAAATTCCTTTTCCCTCAGGAACCAGTTTCAAACCACCACTAGTGTCTTCCCTACTATTCTCTGACCTTAGAACGGGATTGTGGAATCCCATGAGTGACTAAACTTGATAGGAATTTAGTATATGTAAAGAGAGAGTTTTGAGAGATTTTCTCAAAGTTTTCAAGAAGAATCCATGTATCTTGATCCCTAGAGTGATATTTGCATATTCATGCAAATTTGAGATTACCAAATTTTGACACTCAAATTTGTGGGATTATTGGCAAGCATGCAAGTTTGAGTTAACCAAATTTTGACACTCAAAATTGCACTCAAAATTGTGGGGTTTATTTGGCAAACATGCAAGTTTGGTTAAATCATATATTAACACTCAATATTCCACTAACTCAATCCACATGGATTTTTCCAACAAGTGCCGTCAACATTTTTACTATCTTTATTTTAATTCAACAATTAATTTAAATAATTAATTTCAAATCAAAATAATATTAAATAATTAAATAAACAATTTAATTAGTATTTAACATTAAATTAAATGTCAATCCCAATCAATTCCGACATTGATTATAAATCTCTATTCATAATTAAAATATTTAAATCTTATAAATATCTCACATTCTCTCTTTTTGTTTAATTCATAATTAAAACAAAATACGGTTAAATATATCGTATTTAGCGTCTATTCCCTAATTTGAATTCGAACTCACTCGTCACACTGTTCTAAGGTTTAGTCCGATATGAGCTAGCAAGGGGACCTAATGGACCTACAAATCATGGGCTCCAATGATCCGAGATTAACCGGCTAAACTCATTAACCTTGTTACCCAACATTCGTTAACTACTAGGACACTCCACTATAGCCTAGTAGTTGCACTCCCCTCACTATAGATATATTTCTGTCCATTTAATATAACCATGATTAGTAAGTCGATTCTTTACAGGTTGTTCGTAACTAGAGCTGGGTCAATCTCATCATAAATAACCTTGGAAAAACACAACAAAGTTTTTCATAAAGATTCATATATCCAAAACAAACCTATCTCCAAAAATAAAACCGTCAATAACTGAATTCAAAATAAATATAAATAAAACAATATTCAATGCTTTAACTTAAAACAGTCAAATAAACGTAAACTCCTAGAAATATTCCCTCTCCAACTTTCATGGTGTCCTCAGCTCTGCCGTCAACCATACATTGGCGTCTTGCCTTTACCTGAAAAATGTAGATAGCACGTGGCTTGAGTATTTTATAAAATACTCAGTAAGTCACCCCCATTGTTTGAGTTAGAAATGCAAACACATGCAACATATGAGCGGGACCTAACTTTTCATAAACTTTACATAGCCTTGGACGCTTTTCTATTCCGGGAGGGTTGGGTGTGTGATACTCCTTCACACACGGCCCCTGTACGCGTACATGGACCCACCAGGCGGGCTTGTATACATACCCCCTGGGCCTGACTTGGTTGGGCACAACGTGTTACACGTCGCCGGACATCACAGAACAGAAAAGGGCTCACATGATATCATGGAAAACATAAATATCGTAATTCATTCTTTCATATCATAAAGGGGAAGAATCCCGATGCACGTGACATACATATATGCATGAGGTCCCGTAACATATCTAACATGGCATTACATAAGCAATGCTAACATCACATATATGTTTCTTACATTACATGGCATCTCACATGACTTACATTACATGGCATATTACATAACATGAAACTACATTCTAGTTGCATAAAGATCTCATGACATGACTCAATAATATTATGTGTATCCATGGCATCAATCAACATTTTCATGGCATATATTACTAACATATCATTCATGGCTTCACATAACATAAACAGTCAGCAGTCAACATAATTCATTACGTTTCATAGTATAAACAGTCACATAATTCATACATCATATGGCCATATCACATAATAAAACATGGTGCATCCATGGGCCACATGACACGCACTATCATACAGCACGTAGTAAACTAACTTCAACAGTAAGGTCATTTACCTCGATGGTCTTGGTTGGAGTCACTCACAACAAGCTAATCCCAACGGTTAAATACGTCCTATAATAACCACATAAAAACTTAAGAACCTTTCATAGCATACCCTAGCTAAATCTCATGCTATTTATCAAAATAAACTTCCGACCCAATCTGTCTTGAACAGTTAGGAACCATACTGACCTCAAATGGTAAAGCTAAGGGCAGAAACAGCTTCGGAAGGGTCGAAAACCTTGAAATCGATATATTATAGTGATACCGAGCCGCCAAGCCGAGCTGCCGAGCCGACCGACTAAGCCGCCAAGCCGAGCCGTGAGATTTGACGGAGCCAAGCCACGGGTTTTGATGGGGGCGAGCCGTCGTACATGTCAAGCCGATCTGAGAGCACACGTGCGGAGCCGAGAACAAGGCTGCAGCGCGCGTCCGTGTTGGGCCGAAACGCACAAGGCCCGCGTTCGTTCCGTGGGCTGGTTCAGAGGCCGAACGTGAAGCCCGACCCGTTTCCTTCGTCTTCCTTACCCGAAACCTCGCAAAAACCTAATCGTTGATGCGCCGCCAACGACGACGTCACAACCCCGATTCCGACGATGCGACGACACCCCTCACCTATTTCCAACAGATACGCAATGGTATTCAACACTAATAACTTCAATCGATTCTCCCTCTGACCACTCACAGAAGAAAACCCAGCGAACCACCCCACACGTTTTTCCTAGCTAACACTCTCAATTTTTTCGTACTCTCAAACACCCCCAAAAACACAAAGAAGTTTGGAGAGCAAAAGTCAATTTGAAGGAAGGAGAAGAGTTGAATATAAGAATATAAAAGGTCTTTATGACTTTTCCATTAAGGTAGTAACTTTCTTGTCGCT
Organism: Cucurbita moschata; assembly: GCF_002738365.1. Lineage (NCBI taxonomy): Eukaryota > Viridiplantae > Streptophyta > Magnoliopsida > Cucurbitales > Cucurbitaceae > Cucurbita > Cucurbita moschata. Next base: position 819,470 of record NW_019268584.1, on the reverse strand, counting down.
CCTTTTCCGGCGAGAATAAATGCATAGCATAATATCTTTTCATTTTGGCAGCAAAATAAAATCTCAACATAAAATCTAAAAGAAATAAAAATCTGAATCCTTACACATTATGATATGACATATGTATGTAATCTGAATGGTATGATATGATTGACATGCAAAACGACGAATTAGCATGAAATACAACCCCAGCGTATGCATGAAAGATATGATAAATGATATGATGTGTATGAAACGTCAGCGAGGTTGTATTAAAGGATAATGAAAATGGAAAAACATTAGGACCTCATATATTGATGTGTTCTCATGCATTGGGGTATCCCCTGTTCCTTCACGATGGTACGGACGCGTAAACTACTAGGCAGAAGAACGATCATTATGTTTTACATAATGTTGCAGTGATGGCTACTACTTCTAATGGGTGTCTGGCATAGAGAGCTATCAGAGCATGCTCGCCCGACAAGGAAAAAGGCCCAATGGTGTGCGAACCGACTGGTGGGTCCACATTCGCACATGTGGGCCGTGTGTAGAGTATAAAGTACACATCCAAGCTACCCGTTAGGATAGTACCATAGGAAAATAGATTGTTATGACAGGTCTCGTCATTGCATTCGGATGTTCTTGCATTTAACCCCAATAGTGAGGTCACTTGCTGAGTATTTCTTTAAATACTCTAGTCACGTGATACTTCTAAGTCTTTTGTCGTGTCGTCTTAAAGGTGTTTTCAAAATACGTAGGCCCATAATTGTGTTTTAAAATGAAGGTAATGTTGTATAAAGTTTAAATGAAGTATTTTCGTATTTAATATTCATGTATATAGAAAAGTCATTAGTATTATTTAACCAATTTCAATTCAAATTAATTTTGAAGGATTAAAACTACTAGAGTAAAAAAAGAAAATACACCCCCACTTTCTTTCTTCCTCCTTATACTCTCCATCTCCCAATTCCTCCACTTCTTCCATTACATCCTTCATTTTCTATTATCATTTTTTGTATGAATCATTTTTCTAAACTCACAATTTTTTTAATCTTAATTCTTTCCTATTTTTACATCTCAATCTTCATACCATACTTTTTTTTATCTTAGTCGACACCAATTTGAAGAATAAGAAGAAGAAAGAAAGTAGAGGAAGTCGGTTTGGTGTTAGCTTCAGAACTAGACCTCAACAAGTAGGATCACAATACTATGTGCGCTCCCTTCCCTTATGGTATATCGACAATGTGAGTGTACGCTAGTCAAAGGTCAAGTCCAGGGGGTATGTATGAATTCGTTTGGGTGTTCATGTACATGTACATGAGTCGTGTGTAAAGAAGTACTACACATCCAATTTTACTCACGATTATGTTATAATATTTTATGAAATGATAGATCTCAAACATGATTGCATGTAATTATATTTTCCTCACCCAAATAGTAGGGTTACTTACTAAGTATTTCTTAAATACTCAAGTCACGTGCTATACTTATTTTTCAAATAAAGGTAAGATCCCTTTGCACAGATGATGATATCGCGGTGACAACCATGAGACCAAAACTAGGATAGATGTATCCCTATTGTTTTTCTATAGTAGCCCATAGATTAGATGAGAACAAATACTTTCATCTTTTTATTTTGTTTCAATTCGTATTATTTATTTTCCGCTACATTATTTTATTTATTTTGCAATGAACATGTAAATCTATGACATCCTTACGAAAGATTTCTTTTAAATGAATGTTTCCACGCGTAACAATCTTATCGGCTACCTTTCTTTTTAAATTTGATATTGAATTTAGAAAGTTGAAAGTAAACTAAATGGAATGGATCTTAAAATATAGACGAAAATAATATTCTTTAAGGCATATTAATGGGCTAAAATTGAGGTGTATGATTTGGACTATGTTTGTAAATACATAAGGTGGTAACACGTGTCATCATGCATTAAAGTATTTGGGTGCAACTTTGGATGTACAAGTTTTCCTTTTTGACACGTGCGTGGCGTACTTCCATATTTGTAATCACAAATTTTAATGAACTCCTACAATTTTTTAATTTCATTTTTAATTTTTTTATTCATGTGAATTAAGGAAACTTTTAGTTTCATGCCTCTCCACCACAAGTTGATCTTATTTAGTTTTTTTTTTTTTTTAATTGTCTTTAATTTCTCCTCTATTTTTTTATTTTATCATGGTTCTTATCTTTCTTAACTATTTGAAATTTTTACTCAAAATCTTTAAAAAAACAATAACTTTTTTTTTTTAGTTTCTAAAACTTTTCTTGAGTTTCTTAAAAATATTTTAGTGCAATTTACACGTTGACTTCAGCGAAAATGTTTTCAGTAAACTTTACACCTCAAGATAGTGAGCGTCGATCAGAGGTCTAAATTTAAGTGTACCTAGGGAATTGGATTATTCCTATGGAGCTAACCCTGAGCGTCCTGGAAATATACCTCTACGGCAACTAAGGACGACTAAGGTAGTTCTTCAAGTTGATAGCAGTGTGACGATGTCATCGGAGTCTTTGCTATCTATACACAATGGTGCTCGTTTCATTGAGAGTTACCTCGGTACTCATAACTTTGAGGAAGGTACAGGCCGAATAAGGAAGGTGCATTGAGACGACTAGGTGCCACAACCACGTGGAAATGGCCAGCAGTCTCATAAATAGGACCTCTATGCTGTAAACCCGTTCCTAAGAAGGGGGCGTGGGACGACATAGGTTTACCATGTAGCTGGCTAGCACAAGGGGGGTCATTCCCCCCAAGTTTTGATGACATTATGGTTCCATGGAAGGGTCTGCCAACTAACACTATACTATCCTTATAGAGTATACAAGATCGCAAGTCAATTTAAGTCATCGGTCATTCACTACGTAAGCAAAGTAAGTGCCATGGTCAAAGAGTACAAAGATTGTAGCAACTCAGCAAGATAAAGATAACCTCCAAGCCATTAGCAGTTGCTACGGTATCAAAAAAATTTCTACTTCCCTTTCCACTCCAGTCCTAGTACCGTTGATCGAGGCTAGCATGGTTAGGGTTGTGTTTCCTATAGTTCGGTTGGATTACCGTACCCAACATATCTATCTTGATAAGGGATGTAAAATTATGCGGGAAGTTTTAGTAGTGGCAAACACAGGAGAGTCGCTCTCTTAACCTTGGGTGACTGAATAGTCTTGTGGGTAGGGTTCGTCAGCTAACCTTCCATGCATGATGAAAGCACGTTAGCATACACTACGTTGTTCCCACCAAAGAGAGAGAGTTCTATGAGGTAGAGCCTCGACCTAGGACACTAGTTACAAACTGCTTAGGCATTGCAAGCTACCTAAGTCTAAGAATAGAAAAGTAATTTACCCTAGAGATGAGATTTGTCGCCCAAAAGACCTTCGACACCAGAAATGGGTGAACTACCGCCTCCATACCTAGAGTGGGTCCATGAGCAGAAGTACCACTTAGAACTTCGAGGCACCCTAGATACTTAGGTAGTAGTAGAGAGTAGGCCCAAATTTCCTAAAGCCTAGAGTAAAACTCGTGGATACCAAGGTTAAGGATGCAATTAGAGCCTATAAGTAGGTTGTTTACTAAGTATATTTATATACTCACACTTTTCCTTTTTCTTTTTCAGGTGTTTGCAGGCTGTCGTCAAGGCGGAAAAGTGTACGATAGCTGTGCGGTCATAAAGGGGGTCATTTCGGAGTGTCAGTTTGTCCTTGTGTTTGAGTCTTTTGTATTTTGTTTTACATTTGTGTCTCATATTCATTCTTCTCTTTTGTAATAAATTTTATAGCACAATCTTATAATTGGATTCTATTTTGTATTTAATTTTGACGTTGTCTTTATTTTGATTTAAATTTTATTGGATTTTCATCTTTAAGTTTCATTACTTTTATTTTTATTTGATTCCCTATTCGTCGTTTTAATTACGGTCTGATATTTGAAGCCTCGAAAATTAGATCGTCACGTAAATATTTAATCTCTCTTTATAACCTCATTAATTAAGTAGATTAGTATTTCATAGAAGGATCATATGTGACTCTATCTTAATCATGAGGGAATTATGAACTTCTGCTCATGAAATATTGTCCTTTGATTTGCATGGGTGAAAATGGTTTTTGTAGCTGATTCAATATGTCTACTAGTTTGGGGACTTGACCTAACAGGGAGCAAGAAACATAATATTACAAGATGAAATTCACTTCTTTCGAGACTTAAACAATAGGAAAGTAGAAACGAAAGGTAGATGAGTTGTTCTCTTGCTGATTTTGGGACTTGAACAATGGAGCTCCATTCTCTCATTGCCCCGTAAGAGTTTGGTTTATGATTGGATCATAAACAAACAAATTTTTCATTAGAGAATTAGTGGTACTTAAAGTGAAAGATTAATTAGAGGAGTAAAACAGATTTTTGACATACCTATAATTATGAACCGTACGTGAAGGATCAACTTGTTTGTAATGATTATATCAATGGATATTGCTTTTTCTATAGTGCATAAGAGTTCACCTATAAATCTATAGTAGAGTGACCTAGAGTTAATTAATGAACTCTTATGCACGGACGGTAAAAGTCTCAAGTTGATTTTTTATTTTTTATAGGGCTCACATTAATATTTAATATATTAGAAATTTTAAATAAAAGTAGAAAATATATTTAACTTGAAGCGTTCAAAATAAAATTTAAAATATTAGATATATTAAATACAACTCGAGAAAACTATAATTAATTTGAAGCATTTAAATTAATATTTTATTAGATATATTAAATATAAAAATATATATATATTTAATTTTAAGCGTTCAAATTAATATTTAGCTCTCCACCACCCCTGGGCCCTGTGGCCTAAGTGAGCTATCCTGTGGCACATACGTGTGTCATAGTGTAGGCGAGCATGCCGAGACGAGTGTCTAGTTCTTCCATATTTTTTTCTCGTTCTCGTACGAGAATTCTCTTATGTGAATTGGTCTAATTCCCGCATAAAATAATTTAAACTAGCTAAACTAATATTGCTAAAATAATTTGAACTAACTAAGCTTAAAAATGGTATAACATCATTTAAACTAACTAAACCTAATTTTAGGTAACATAATTTAAACTAACTAAACCAAATAATTTAAATGCTTCCAAATAGTTGAAACTAGTAAGAAATAGTTTGAACCTTAAACGCTTGCAAATAGTTGAAATTAGTAGAAAAAATCAGAGTGCATCAGACCATAGTTGAATCAACTAAAATACTGCCTAAAACCGTTAGAAAATATATTCTCCAACTGGTTTTGAATTGTTCTAAGTGAGATGAAAGAACGCAAGGGACCTCCCTTTTCCAGTGAAGACTAACTTCTTCTCCTTCGGTTCTTTTTATTATTATTATTGTTATTCCTATTGAAATATTAAAATTTAAGTTTGATCCAAGTCCAAAATTTAGAATTTGAATTTGGTACATAATGGCTATGGCATTCCCTGCATCGTTTGTGACATGATTACGTTACTTGCTCTTCACTTTTAAGAGTGAGGAATACCCACACAAACCAACACAAGTATTTCCACCATACTTCGTCCTCACTCGCATGCATTCTAGAAAAATTCGTATGAGGTCGCCCAACATAAAATTGTTTTGTGTAAAACACGTTTAACCATGAAGTTCCTATAATTGAGCCACCGAAAGAAACAAAAAAGAAACAAAACTATATCTTATCATAAACATAGTAACTTCCCTTTCTTTTAAATCTTTATTAATCAATCCTATTTTCAAGATTATTCTTATTCCGATGTAGTCTCATTTTGCCTATAAATACGAAATATTATTAGATATTTTATGATGTATAAAAAAAAAGTGGAAAAAAAATTATCAGCAAAACCAAATGAGAGATTTTACGAGATGGAAACGTCCCCGCTCCATAGGCATCTCGAGCCGATAGCCTAACATTACGAACATATTTTAAGGGTAACGAAAATCAAATTCTTGACATTAAAGTACGATTAAAGGTAAAATAATTTTGAATGTAAAAGAAAATAAGCATAGAACAGAAAAGGCAGATATGGAAAGGTGTGAGGGTTAAATTATGAATAAATATTATAATGGTTGTCCTTTGCCAGAAATGGTAACCATTTTATATTCCCTTTTCAGTATTGATTACTATTTATTCACATCGTGTACCATCTTTTTTATATTTATATCTTACGTTAAACGCCTCATCATAGTTTTTATCGAATTCCGTGTCGTCCTATGCTCTCCACAAACCTGTTTACAACTAATTTATTTTTTGTTCCTTTTTTCATTAAATTTTGAAAAATAAACATGTTTTATTATTATACTAATTTGGATCGCCATGTGATAATTAAAATTGAATAATACTTTTTTTTTCTCACTATTAAGATACCAACTCAAATTATCCCGATAAATTAACACAGATCATTTCAGCATAATTTGTTCAAAGATTTTCAATAAATCACTCAACATAGAATTGATCCAAGCAAAAAAAAAAAAAAAATTATTTTGAAATTTTTATGATTGAGTCATCGAAAAAGAATGTGCACCTTGTTGTCATATTTCTAAGATCACTTTCATTTAAACGTGGTTTCGGTTCATCCATATGCCTCTCATTTACTCGGATGTCACAAACAACTAGTTAACTACTTATTTGTAAGTAAGAACTTTAACGTTTTTATATGATTTTGAATTCTGGCACTAGTTTAATCTCTAAAGTTAAAAAATCAATTTACTCCACCATTTTCCATGTTGTTTTTATATAATTTGATTTTGCTATAAGTACGTAGTTCTAGCTCAAAACTAGTTAAGAATAAGAGAAGTAATTTGGGTATCGTATAAAGATGGTGAGATATTTTCATCGTTTTGATGTGGGATTTATAACCTTATCAATTTCAAAACGATCCGTAATTTTGGTAAACTCGTTACATATATTGCTATCAGCCTCATGGTTTTAAAACACATCTATTAGAGAAAGGTTTCCACACCTTTATAGAAAATGTTTTATTTCCGCTCCAACCGACGTGAGATCTCACAATACATACACCCCCTTAAGGGCCTAGCGTCCTCGCTGGCACACTGTTTGGTGTCTGGCTCTGATACCATTTGTAACAGCCAAAACTTACCGCTTACAGATATTATTAGATTTGACTTGTTACATATCGCCGTTAGTTTCACGGTTCTAAACCGCGATTATTAGGAAGAGGTTGTCACACTCTTATAAAAAATGTTTCAATCTCGTCTCTACCGAAGAGGGATTTCACAATAATAAGTTTATAATTTAGGCAAACCATATTAGGTAAGTAAAAAGTTACAATATAGTAGGTCATATTATCATTTTTTATTGTTCATATATTGTTAGAATTTAAATTATAAAAATCATAGTAAATAGTTAAGACATTGAAGTTGGAGAACTCATTAAGAAAATGTCCTAAAAATAGCTTCATAAATTTAACCTCTACTACAACACAAAACAATCACTTCCATAGTAAAAAAAAAAAAAAAAAAAACTCAGAGAAAGAACGAGAACAAGAACAAGAAGCTGAGCAGCTGCTCAAGGACAAGACCCAGAAAATGAAACATGCCAGAAACAATAACACAGACTCTTAAAGCTAATTAGTCTAAACATTTGGTTTCGAAGCGATTCGTGGGTAAGCATGGCCGATGCCGGGGCTATGTCCCGGCACAGTTGGACGGAAATCATTTTTCAACCCTTCCGTATAGTGCACTGATCGCCCGACATCAGCCATGCCACATCTCCGAACCGAATGGTGGCCGACTCCGGGGCTGTTTCCGAGTGTCTCGGGGTTGAAATCGTCTTTGCAACCGAGGTCAGACTCACGAAAACTGACACCGGCGGGGGGTTTCAAAGGCCTTCCCTGGATTTGATGAGTTCCAATGGCTATGAAGATAGTAAGTAGAAGAAGAACACAATGGGTTATGGCCTGAAAATGGGTTCCCATCTTAGAAAGGGAAGAGGAAATCTAGGGTTTACGAAAGTGATGGGTGGCTTTGTTGAATGGAGAGTTGAGTGTGGCGAAGGGTGCATTTATAGGCCATTGAATAACGAATAAACTAAGCACACATGTGGGGGTTCAACCATACTTTGATTTGAACGGCTTACAACGTTTGAGGTCAACTTTTGGAGGGCCCTATCAAATTAAAAAATGTTCATAATATTCTTCCATTCCTTTTGACCCGAAAGGTCAAATATTCCATAAGTTTTCGATCTAAGGAGTCAAAGATTTGAATCTCCCGACAATAGATTAGTGGGTGATGTTTTTCTTACCAATTCAATTTCATTTTATTTTTTTATTTTAGTTTGATTGATTTGAATTTTGTTGTCAGGGGATTCCATTATCGAGAACATTATCGAGAACTGTATTCATAGACTCTCATATATTGGAATGATCTGTCTTAGCTTTAGAGAAAGAATAGGTAATACACGTAAAACCATCCATTCAAGTTCATCAAAATCTGAGCTAATTCTTTTCTTCTTCCAACTTTTACCCTAAGTCATCAAGCTTTGACGGACGCTAAAGCTTTGTTAGAGGAAGAATGATATTGAAAAGTATGCTCGAGAAAGCAATGGCTTTAGTGGGGTTATCGAAATACCCACTAGATTCATGAGTTGTGGTGTATGTTATGAAGTCTCGTAATTTATTAATTAATTATTAATGATTTTGATTACTTTATCTACAACATAAGATTATCAATTAAATGAAAATATACGATTATTGGTGTGATCTTGAAGAATATGCAATTGACATACAAAAGATTATATTCAAATAATTAAAAGAGTTTATAGTATACAAATAAAGTTGATTGTCTTATCCTGGTAACACTTGATACGACTCACTTTGCAATTGTGCATAAATAATTTGATCTAAATCGTTCATGTAAAGACATGTGAGTGAAAATATCTTATACAATGTGTTTGTATAAGACTAAACATCAAAATATTTATTTATTTTATAAATTATTTAATTGAGAATATTAATAGTTAACCCGATAATCATATGTGAATTGATTGAATGGTGAAGTTCTAATTGTGAGGGGTTTATCTTTTAATTTGAATGGATAAAAATGATTTTTGTAGCCCGTTCAATAATTTAGAAGACTTGAAAAAAGGAGTTGAAAACGTAATTTTAGGAGATGAAATTTACTCATTCATATACTGTGAGTAAATAAATAGTTTCATTAATTATTGATTTTAGAATTTTGAAAAGAGTGCCCGCCTTCTATTGACTCATGAAAAACTTAGTTAATAGTTGAACTATAAACAAATTGTTCATTAGATAATTGATATAAGACGTTACCGGAGTTAGAAAGAACTTTAACTTAGTTATCAACCATTCGTCATGAATCAACATCAACTATTCGTCATGAATCAACTTGTTTGTAATGAACGACGAAACTCTAGTCACCTATCAAAAATCCATCCATGGACTCTTTGAATTCACACATCAATATTCCTCCTTTTAACACTTGGATCATGGTAATACTAGATTTAAAATATTAAAAGATTAAGAATGAAATTGAAAAATTGTTAGATATTCCAATTTCATTGTTAGGGTTCTAACTTTGAATTTGACACATTGATTTAGAAAATAACTTCGAGCATGTTGGAGCCCAAATAACTAATTATAAGAAAGATCTTGGATCATGGGTATATAGATAAAGAGACCTTCTCCATTGGTATCATCTCCTATGGGAAAACTAAAAGAAAAGTCACATCTTGTCTTCTTTGTGCTTTCCCTCAAAGTTTTTAAAACGCGTCTGTTAGGGAAGGTTTCCACACCCTTATAAAGAATGTTTCGTTCTCCTCCCCAACCGTTGCAAAATCTCACAATCCACCCCCTTTGGGGGCCAGCATTCTTGTTCCTGCCCAACCGTTGCAGAATCTTACAATCCACCTCCCTTGGAGGCCCAACGTCCTTGTTCCTCCCCAACTGATGTAGGATCTCACAATCCACCCCCTTCGGGGCCCAGCGTCTTTGTTGGTACATCGCCTCGTGTCCTCTCCCTTTGGGTCTCAGCCTCCTCGCTAGCACATCGTCCGATATCTGGCTCAGATACCATTTGAAACAACCAAAACCCACCGCTAGCAGAAATTATCCTCTTTGGACTTTCACTTTCGGGCTTCCGCTTAAGGTTTTTAAAACGCGTGTGCTAGGGAGAGGTTTTCACATCTTTATAAAGAATGTTTCATGTCCCTCCCCAACAGATGTCGGATCTCACGGATATTGTCCTCTTTGTGATTTTCCTTCCTCTACCCTCAAGGTTTTTAAAACGCGTATGCCACAGAGATTTCTGCACCCTTATGAATTTTTCGTTCTCCTCTCCAATCCATGTGAGATCTCAAAGTCACTATGCTCAAAGTGGAGAAATATCATACTATTATAGAGGATCATGGTTCTTATTAGGACGGTTGACGAGAACTTTTGTAGTACACATACTTTTTTCGACCAAATAAAGTAACACGCAATACTTTTGTCCTTCCCTTTGTATTTTCAATTTTTAATTGAAGTTTTCTTGACCAAATGATTCCCTTCTAAACCATATATATATATACATATATAAATGGTTGGTATTGACTTAACCTAGAAAAGAGGGAATAAAATCAGGGATGTGGTACATAAAAAGTATATAGATCGATAGAACTTATAATGGAATCTGAATATTTGATGTGACTTTGATGAAGAGACATGACAAACACAAACAAATCATTGAATTTAATATAATCTGTGGCCAAGAATCGTGAGTATCCTCCTTGCACACAATTTGGGATGCTACGCTTCTAAACCTAGTTCTAGAATGATTACGTAAAATTATAATGATTTTTAATATATATATATATAAGAAAGAATATAATGATATTAAATTTTTTTTTATCAAATCACGAGGTTTAGGGTATTAAAAACTTATCTCTCGGTAACACTGGAACCTGATAGGTACAAAACTTTATGATTTATTTTTAATTTCAAACTTGTTAGTTTTTATCGAGGGTATAGAGGTTAAATTTTGAGATGAAGTATAAGAGAAAAATGCTTACAAACGTTTAAAAAGTAAAAAGTTTAGAAGAGAGTGTTTATGTTTTGAAATACTTCTAAAAATTATTCATTCGACTTTCAAAATTAGTTTAAACAAATCATGTGAAGGAAGTCGGGAGAAAAAACGCTTGTAAGATCTGTTTTCAATTAAGGTCCAAGAACGGTAAGAATTCAAGAAACACCCATTTTAGATGTGTTTTTTTATTTCATAATTGACTTTGTTACATATTCATATGAAAATTGGGAGAAATTATCGAACTTGTAAGGACCCTATTGACTGCAATGACCCTACTTTTTCATTTAAAAAATAAGGATGCAAATACATGCATGTCTGCTAAAAAATACTCAGTAAGTAGTCTCATTCTCATTGTTAGGATTGAAAAATGCAATTACATGCAATCATGGTTTACGGTGAGACCTATCTTGTCATGACTGCTCCTTGAACTCTACTTTCTCTTCTGGGTAGTATTGGACGTATAGTATTTATCTATATACAGTTCAAACATGCAAACACGAACACACTAGGAGCTCTTACCCTCTAGGTCATACTAGAGTTTAACGCACGCTTGTGCTACCGAAAACCAATGGAAGGAAAGGAGCGTATATCGTATTGTGGTATACAACCTATAATATGCATGAGATCTCGTAGTTAAAAAATATGGTACATGGTTATGATGCACATCATATTTCTATTCTTTTCATATCATAACTCATATGCATCATATACATGATATCACTTTTACTCTTCTCCTACATGGCTCAATGATATCTCATAGGCATAACATGAATATAGTGTCATAACATACTTAGAAGTATAGGCATAAAACTCATATCATTAAGTACTCATAATCATAGCATATTACATTATAACAATAAAAAATGACATGAAAGTTAACTATAGGTACGTATCATTCATACATCACTCAAGTCATCCAACCTAAGTAGAAGGCGTTCTAAGTGTAAGTCACTTACCTAGTTGGCCTAAGCCGGTCAGACGTGGGTTAGGTGTGGACTGGCACGGATCGGGTTGTGGCCACACGAGTTGGGTCGTTGGCAGGTGATTGGGCTATGGGCATGCCACTAGACTAGAGGCGCATCTGGGCTGGACTGCACAGATCATTGAACTGGGTTGACAGTTGTAGTATGGGCCAGAGAAGTGTGGGCCACAAGCGTCACCGGTGTGGGTTAGGCCACTGCAGGTTAAGATGGTTGGGCTGCTGAAGCTTAGGTCTAAATCTTGGCTTGGTTTTTAAGGCTACCTCCGAACTTGTTTTTTTTGTTTTTTTCTTCCTTATCCTCTCTATTAACTGGAAGAACCGTCCTTTTTTTTCTTTCCCTATTAGCTGCTGTTATAGAACTTAAAAGAAAAAGAAGGCGCACGTCTGAGGTAACCACACGTGGTCCCACCCGAGGAATTTCAAGAACTTTGGAGAATTTAGCGAACAAAAAGTATGCTTGGGAAGACACATGTCATTTATGTAAGGAACCATTTAGATTTTCTTAAACAATACTCGTAGAGATCGCTAAGATGTACTATTATACAAGCATGACCTCCCATGTATTGTTAGAAAATTGCATATTTAGGGCATTAGATTAGCGAAACAGTTAAGCGTGCTTTATATGATGTATGCAAATGCCTAAAATGCCTTTGGAATGAAATTTGTAAAGAGTACGTTGGATGAAATGTTTATGTTGTACTAGATGAGATCCGTACTCAGATGACTTGATTCAGTTATCTCTTTATTGAGCATATGTATATGATTGAGTTAGAGCATGCGTATATGATTGAGAATTAGATTCGTACTTAAAAGCAATTGATTGTGTTATCTTCCTTTTTTGAGCTTGTATGTTTGTATTAAGAATGAGAATGGTACATTAGGGATTTATAGATTTGTCTGCTTGTATGAGCATGCATAAATATAATGAGTTAAGAATAGAAGGTTAATGTCAAGAGGATTTTATGTTGACATAGGTCCTAATGTTTCGAGTAGATTGAGCATCTTAAGATTGTGAGCGGTGATTAGAGATCTAGACCCTGGGTGCTTCGAAAACCAAATTAGCCTAGAGGAGCTAGTCTAGAGAGTTCTGGAGAAGAAATTCAAATATTTAAACCATCTAAAAATTCTAAGAACCTAATTAACTTTCTAAAAAAATTGGGCCATGGCAAATTATAGAGTAGTCAAATATTAGGTCCTATAGACTTGTCTAGGTAGAGAGTTGTATACATCTACAACTTAGCTCAATGACATGCCTCTGCATGACAAGATATGTAGCTAAAATAAAGTATTATACGAAATGTTATAAGTTTGGTATGAACTTGATGTACAATTTGGGTTCGGTAGCTGTGATATACGGTTAGGATGACGTCCTAGGACGTTGAAGTGTGAACGTTAACCCTATAAAACTAGATTGGATTCGAGTTTTTGTGTCGAGATATAGTGATAAGAGGGAAATGGGTCATGAGATAGTAGAGACTTGCTTTAGAAAGAGAAAAAATTGACACTCAATTAATAGATTTGAGTACGAGATACCTTAAGGCTAGGTACTAAATCAGGAGGTACCTAGAATCTAGCCTCCCATGACCATAACATTATAAGAACAAGTGTGCCTATGTGGAAATCACGTAGTAGGCCCAAAAAGAACAATTCACTCATGCAATGGCGACCACTAGAGGAATTAAATTCCCCCCGAGCAGACCATTATGCCTAGTAAGTTTTGGATAAGTTAGACATTTTAAGAAATAAGATTCACCAACCTTGAGAGACGAGCTATAGAGATCATAATTGCAAGGTTTTGACTGAAGTCTTTGGAGACTAAGTACATGTTTATGGCTTTTCAAGAGCACGATAGGTGCATTAAGCCACTTATGAGTTATGGGATAATGGACATTCCAGATAAAATGTCTAGAGATGATAAATTATTATGGACTTTAGACAAAAGTCCAAGTTTAGTAGTAACATGTAGTTATCAGGATTACATGACTACACTCTAAACCGTCCTTAGGATTAGTCAAGTGTGCCCATAAAGTTAGAGATGGAATCATTATGATAGACTAGTGAACCTTGTAGCTAAAGGCAATGAAAATAAGGTTGAACTATACCCACTTTACCACCATTTGGTGAAAGATAAACCAGACACGGAATGGATAACAATCTACCCTCATTTAGGTTATCCATATTAAGATAAGTTGAACTCCAGTTCCACACACGGTTGTGTATGAGATATTTGTGAAGCATGCTCAAATAGAGATAAAACTTCGATGTTATGATTTTAGTATCTACCTTAGTGGTAGAAATGTTAGTTGGCAACTACGTTAAAACTAGCCAGTAAAGTATTAGAAGATGTAAGAAGTTATTGAGATATGATGTGCCAAATCCAAATTTTAAATTTTAATCTAAATTCTAGCCATCTATCACACTTCAGCTATAGAGTTTCTTAAGATCTCCTTCAAAAACATGAGGGTTTGATGTGCTCTTCCACTTGATCTTATAGAGTTTCTTAAGATCTCCTGCAGAAACATGAGGGTTTGATGTGCTAGGAAGAGTAAATGATGAGATATCACTATTAGAGGAGGCCCAATTTGACAAATTATGAGATATTTGTGGAAGCTAAATTGGTTCAACACCATGAGACTCATGAATGGATTAACGACTACTTAAAAGTTGTAAAGAACTCAAATGACTAATAAAAATCTCATGAGCAACGTGACAAAGAGTCACGATAAGGTGTAGGCTTGATTTAACTAAGAAGAGATACGAGGCTAATTTTGGTGAGGTAGTAAAGACAACAAGGATTATGATAAGGTCAGATTACCTTCAGAGGAGGTTTAGAGAGGAAACAAGACATCACTACCATTTGGGTTGCCTAGATTGGTTGACCAAGATAGTTCACTTCATTTATCATGACTCAATTTTCACGGGCCACAACTTGAAGTTGCCGGACAAATTTTTTTCATAATAAAAAGAAAATATTTTAAATCTAAGTACAAACATTATATTTATATTACATCACAATAGAGTTTATACCTAAGTAGTTTAAAATACAAAATAAAACATACATAAAATATTTAAAACAAAATAGGGTTGGAGACAATAGGTGAGACTTATCTATAGAACCTGCTCCAGAGTTTGCTCCCGACCTCGATCAACTACTTATTTACTTAAAAAGCATGAAAAACATAGAGTGAATGTAATGACTCAATAAGTTGTCTATTTGTAGGCTCTTAATCATGTCCTTAACGTATGTCAGGGTACCATACTTATTTATTTTCTTGTTCTTGATCTTGAGTCTAATTCTTGATTCTTGTATTTTGAGTGGTACCTAACAAACTTATTGTCTTGTCATTCTTAGGCTTTGGTACCTTACGGCACAATTGTGTGGTAAACTTGATTCATGACAAGGCAACATATTGATTATTTGAAAATTAAGGGCTACCTAATACTTGCTTGATCTTTGAGCTTAAGGTAGAACATTGATTACTTAAAAATCAAACGTTAAGTATAGTATATTGATTATTTAAAATTTAAAGCCACCAGAAACTTACTTCTTAGTTTTGGGCAAAATCCTGATCAAGGGTTATCTTAAAGCTTATCTTGAGGTAGCATCTTAGTTATTTAAAAATCAAGAGCTTACTTGGAGCTCATCTTAATTAGGGTAACCAACTAATTACTTGAAAATAAAGGGTTATCCTAATCTTATCATGAGGTAACATCTTGGTTACTTGAAAACTAACCGTTAACCATGAGCTCATCTTGAGTTAGGGTAACCTCTTGGTTGCTTAAAAATCAAGGGCTATCCTAAAGCTTACCATGAGATAGCATCCTTGTGCTTGAAAACCAAGTACTAACCATGAGCTCATCTTAGGTTAGGATAACCTCCTAGTTTCTTGAAAACTACGGATTATCATGCGGTTGCATCCTAGTTACGTGAAATCAAGTGCTAACCATAAGCTCATGTTGGATCAGGATAGCTTCCTAGTTGCTTGAACACTAACGACTATCCTAAAACTTTTCATGAGGTAGCACCATGATTACTTGAAAATTAAGTGCTAACCATGAGCTCATCTAGAGTTAGGGTAATTTCTTACAAAACCAGAGTCTCCTAAAACTTATCATGAGGTAATATCTTTACTGCTTGAAAATCAATGATGAACCCGAACTTCCTTAATCTTAGGGTAGCCTCCTAGTAATGTACCATATTAGGGTGAGGATTTCCTATGACGCTTGCTCCAGAGTCCACTCCATCCTCAACTAGTTCCATAGTTACCTAAAAAATATGAAAAACATGGAGAGTACAAAGACACAGTAAGTAGCCAACTTATAGGGTCTTAATCTTGTCCTTAAAGTATGCTAGGGTATAACACTCTTTCTTATCATGTTCTTTTTCTTGTCCGGAAAGCTTAAGCCATCAGGTTCTATTCTTGAGTTTTTAGTCTTATCATGATCTAGTCCAAGGATTCTTGTCTTGGGTTCTGAGTTCTAATCCTCAGTTTTGGTATAAGGACCTTGGTTCTTGTTCTTGACCTTAGTATTGATCTTGGTTCTTGGTTTGGTTCTTTCCTACGTCCGAGGCTTCTTTTGTTTCAAGCGGCGAAGTCCAAAACCTACATATAAGACTTCTTATGTTCCAAGCAATGTAATTTAAAAACCTACGTCCAAGGCTTCTTATGTTCCAAGCGAGGTAGTCTAAGTCATGAACAAGTTATATTATAGGAGATTTAGGGGTTTCTTGGGTTTCTGAATCTAAAGACTGTTGGATCGGTATGGCAACCCTAGAGGGGGGGGGGGTGAATAGGGTTTTAACGATAAAAGTGTTTAAACATGATTAATTTTTCTAATGATAAAACTTTTTACAAATAAGTAGAAGATGATAATTACTATAACAAAGTAATTCAAGTCAAAACAATAATCAAGTAGAACATGCAATAAATCACAATAATAATTTTGAAATTAAATAGAAAAGAGTTGGAGAAAATGACACCATAGTTTTATAGTGGTTCGGTCAAACTTGACCTACTCCACTCCCCAAGCGCCTCTTGGGAATTTGAATAAAGAACTTTCTCGACTCTTTCCACGGATCTGAGCCAAACCGCTACACCGCTCTTTTTACGAGTTCAAGAGCAAACTCAATCCTTTCTACGGCGCAGGATCAAACCGATACAAGTATTTGAGTTTGATAATAACACACCACAACTCTCTCAAAGAGTAAATTTACAATTTGGGATACTCACAACTATTTCCTCACAATATAATAATAATCCCTCTCAAGAATAAGATGAAAAGAAATAAACTTGTAAGCTTGGAGAGAGCAACTAACAAGGGAGACTTTGAACAAATGAGGATTTTAGAATGTATGTAAGTTGTGTATTTTAAAATGTGGGGAAAATTTATATAGAGGAGAAAAGTGGCAAAATGTAGGATTGAATATTGACCATTGGATTGTGTTAGGAATAATGGAAGGTGGAGATTAAAAGTAAATAAATAATAAAATTTTCTAAATTCATTTATTTCAAAATTTTAATATGATAGTAATATAATATAATAATAATAAAAAGTTATNAGTAACGGTCAAATGAAATTCAAAATTTATTATAAATATAATAATAATAAAAACTATGTGAGTAACTACCAAAATTTTAAAATATAACAATATAATAATATAATATTGTAATAATAAAAATCGATGTGAGTAACGGTTAGATTCAAATTTATATTTTGTAAAAATAACTTTATTTAAAAATATAATAATAAGAAGAAAAAAAAAACCTCCACTATTTGTTACTCTCCCAAAATTATAAATGTCATACTTTGATATATTTTGATTTGTCCATCATTTTGATTTTGCTAACACATCATCACGTCGGGTATGTTGTCTCGATTGTAATTTCTTCATTTTAGCTCTTATTTGAGTAATTGAAAAGTCGTTGAAATCGTTATTCCCGACCTTATACTGTGGACAGTTAAAAATACTGAAAATAGTTAATGATTAAAAGTAGGTTTGTTATCGTCAAAACATCAATTAATTGATTGAAATTAATTAAAGTGAGATCAAGGGCCAAAAAAGCCAACAATCTCCCCTTTTTTATGATGACAAACCATTTCAAGAAAAATTCGGTAATACACCATCCATGTAATAATACCCATACATGCTAATATATTATCATAAATTTTACTCAAGCATATTCTCCCCTATATTAATGCCTCAAGAAATTATGAAACATCAAACAAGTAAATGATTCATAAATAATAAAACAACAAACTTAGAGCATATTTTTCTTAATTTTCTCCCCCTTTGTAATCATCAAAAAGAACAATTGAAAGAGAATACATTTAAGAATGACATAATGGCTCCCCCTAAAAACATGCATTCAAAAATTATAAAATTCAAGATATATTACAAAGAATAATACTAAGCTCAAGCCTATTTTTGCAAAAATTTTCTTCATTCAATGGCTTGGTGAAAATATCGGCTAGTTGATTATTAGAGTTTACAAAATCAAGAATAATATGTCCATTTTGCACATGCTCTCTAATAAAATGATGTCTAATATCAATATGTTTAGTTCTAGAATGATGAATAGGATTTTTAGTTAAATTAATAGTACTTGTATTATCACAAAATATAGGCACACTATGAAACTTTAATCCAAAATCACTAAGAGTTTGTTTCATCCAAAGAATTTGAGCACAACAACTAGCAACCGCAATATATTCCACTTCGGTAGTAGATAAAGCAACCGAATTTTGCTTTTTACTAAACTAAGGAACTACCAAGAAATTGACAAGTTCCACTAGTACTTTTACAATCAAGTAAGCTTCCGGCAAAATTCGCATCAGAATATCCTACCAATTTAAATTCAACATTTCTAGGATACCACAATCCTAAATCAATAGTTCCAAGCAAATATTTAAATATTCTCTTAACCGCATGTAAATGAGATTCCTTAAGACAACATTGAAATCTAGCACAAAGACACACACTAAACATAATATCGGGTCTACTAGTGGTCAAGTAAAGTAAAGATCCAATCATACCTCGATAAGCTTTAATATCCACACTTTTACCTTTTTCATCCTTGTCAAGCTTAGTGGATGTTGATATGAACCAAGAGACATCAATCATACGATATACGTCAATGAAGATGTGAAGAAAATGTTGTCAAAATTATCAAAAGAGGTTGCAATTCATGCCACATTGAAGAGGAATGAAGTTTGATGGTTATAAATTTTGGGTGGGTTACAATTTAGAGTTATTGTATTTTAAGACTTTTAATTTAAGGTTACAATTACATAATGGTTAATTATGACCATTAAGTATGAATGCTACAACTTTTGGAATGCCTTTAGTTTCATTTTTAGGCTATATAAAGCCATGTATGTTGTATTTGTAAGGTAGACTTGGAAAATATATTAAAAGAAGCATTTGTACTTTTCTTTAGCCAATGGCTAAGTTTCTTTGCAATTCTATGTAGTTTAGATTGCATGTAGAATCATTCAAGCTCGACATGATCAATCTTGCTTATGGAGTGATTCGAATCTCAAACAAGTGTTCTTGCGTTGAGATATTTGATCAACAAGAATCATTCAAGCTAGACATGATCGATCTTGCTTGTGGAGTGGTTCGAATCTCAAACAATGTTCTTGCCTTGAGATATTCGATCAACAAGGTAATCCGAATCTTATTCCCCTTGTAGTTGATTTCTTATCTTATCAGATGTGCTCATGGGAGTTCTTGCAATCTTACCTCCATTGAACTTGAATCTTTTGAGCAAATCTTTAGTGTATTTCTCTTGATTGATGAAGATACCATCCTTGAATTGTTTGATTTGAAGTCCAAGAAAGAAACTAAGTTCTCCCGATCATACTCATCTCAAACTCACTGTGCATACATTTAGAAAATTCTTCACATAAAGAAGGATTAGTAGAACCAAATATGATATCATCCACATATATTTGCACTAATAGCATATCGTTTTTTTTAATCTTAATAAAGAGTGTATTGTCGAGTTTGCCCATTTTAAAATCATTCCCGATAAGAAAATTACTAAGTCTATCATACCAAGCTCTTGGAGCTTGTTTTAAGCCATAAAGAGCATTTTTCAACTTATAGACATGATGAAGAAATTCTACATTTTCAAATTCGGGAGGTTGTTCTACATAAACTTCCTCCATAATATAACCATTAAAAAATGCACTTTTCACATCCATTTGATATAACACAAAATTTTTGTAAGAAGCAAAAGCAAGTAACATTCTAATAGCTTCTAATCTAGCAACGGGTGCAAAAGTTTCTTCATAATTTATGCCTTCCTCCTGACAATAACCTTGAGCTACAAGCCTAGCCTTATTTCTAATGATATTCCCATTTTCATCCATTTTATTTCAAAAACCCATTTGGTTCCAATAATAGAAGTATTAGATGGCCTAGGACTAATTCCCAACCTTTGTTCCTTTCAAATTGATTTAGCTTTTCTTGCATGGCTAAAATCCAAAACTCATCATTTTCGGCATCCTTAAGACTTTTTGGTTCAATTTGAGAAACAAAAGCAAGATTATTAAATAAATTAATAGAAGAGAGAGTTTTCACACCTTGTTCGAGATCACCAAGAATCAAGTCCTTGGGATGAGACAAGGCATACCTCCATTCTTTTGGCATTGATGAAGAACCTTCTTCCTTTAAGCTCACCTCTTCTTTACTCGTAACAATTTCTTTCCCGTTGTTACTAATGAGTAAATCTCCAAAATTTCTTTCTAAATCATCACTACAAATAGACTCATCAGAAATATTATTGCAAGATTCATCAAATACCACATGCATAGATTCTTCAATAACTAAAGTTCTCTTATTGAAAATTCTATAAGCTTTATTAGTAGATGAATAGCCAAGAAAAATACTAATATCCGTTTTTTAATCAAACTTTCCAAGCTTTTCTTTGTTGTTCAAAATAAAACATTTACAACCAAATACTTTGAAATACCCAACCTTTGGAATTTTGTTATGCCAAAGTTCATAAGGAGTTTTATTTAATGAAGGGCTAATTAAAACTCTATTTAAAATATAACAAGCGGTATTAACGGCTTCCGCCCAAAAATATTTAGGTAAATCATACTCATTTAACATTGATCTAGTAAATTCTTGTAAAGTACGATTTTTCCTTTCAACCACACCGTTTTGTTGAGGAGTCCTTGGAGAGGAGAAGTCATGAGAAAAGCCATTATCTTCACAAAATTTTTCAAAGGCAACACTATCAAATTCTCCTCCATGGTCACTACTAATTTGAGTAATTAAAAATCCTTTTTCATTTTGAACTCTTTTTACAAAACGAGCAAATCTTTTCAAAACATCATTCTTATGTTTTATCATCAAAGCCCAAGTAAATCTTGAAAAATCATCCACGCATAATAATTTCCTCCATAACTAGCTATTTTAGAAGTGCCACATAAGTCCATATGGAGTAGTTGAAGAGGTCTAGTAAAAATCATATTTTTAGATTTGAAGGAAGACTTAGTTTGCTTACCCACTTGACAAGCGTCACAAATTTTATCTTTTTCAAATTTAAGTTGAGGAAGACCTCTGCTAATGAATCTTTTGAAATATTTGAAATCAAGTACATACTAACATGTCCTAGTCTTCTATGCCATAACCAAGAGTTATCAAGCAAAACTAAAAGACATTTATCATTTGTAGGACAATCATTCAAATCAATAGTATACACATTATCATCTCTATTTCCTACAAACAAAACTTTTCTATCACTAGCATTTTCAATTATGCAATTATTCTTATCAAATACAACTCTAAAACCTTTATCACATAATTGACTAATGCTAAGTAAGTCATGCTTTAAACCATCAACTAACAATACATTTTCAATGAGAGTACAAGAGTCATTACCTATAGTACCCTTACCAATTATTTTACCCTTCTTGTTATCACCAAAGGTTACTAAGCCACCATCCTTCTTGGAAAGATTTACAAACTTGGATGGATTATCAGTCATGTGTCTTGAGCAACCACTATCCAAGTACCACTTATTTTTCTTGGAGACTTTCAAACAAACCTAAAAACAAAGATATTCAAAATTGACCTTTTGGTACCCATGCTTGTTTGGGTCCTAGAAAGTTAGTATTCACAAATTTAGGAATCCATTTCATATTTGCATTCAAATTAAAGACATTGTATTTGGATAAGTAACAAGAATAATCTTTATGTCCAAACTTACCACACGAGAAACAAACAACATTATGCAAGAATTTATTTCTTGGACTAAATTTGTGTATTCTATTTTTATTCGAAAAATTATTTTCTAAAATATTGTTAAACTTTGTATTTTGAGAAACTTTTCTCCCTAAATGAATATTTTGAGAATTTTTCAATTTAAAGCACTTAGGTCTAATATGACCTTCAACACTACAATAATGACATATAGACACAAATCTAGATTTATCATACTTAGATACAAATTTACATGTGTTAGATTTAGACATGATAGGAGATGCTTCAACAAATATTGTTTTAGAACTTGAAGGTGTAGAACATTCATCAAGTATTTTATCTAATTTTTGAGCACCTATTGTTAACCTTTTAATAGACTCCTTAGCCCTACCAAGTTCTTAGCAAATTATTTGATTCATTTTCTTTGAGCAATTTAATTAATTTATCTTTTTCACAACAATCATGCTCAAGAGACTTGATTTTATCAATTAATGCATTTTTCTCATCACAATCAAATACATGTTTTTCACAATGTATATCAATTTTAACAATATTATGATCCTTCTCTTTTAAGCAAGAAATTTCATTTAGTAAAGACTTATTTTCAATGACTGAAGTCTTATATTTCTTTTTAAGCACAACATACTTTGAACCAAGTTTTTCTAAATCAATTTGCATCTCATCAACAAGTTTAAATAATTCATGATTCAAGAGTTACCTCGTCTTCTTGTTCATCTTCTTTGTCACTATGAGCCATGAAGCAAAATTTTGCTACTTCTTCATCACTTCCACTTGCACTGTCATCACTATCATCCATTTTAAATAGCTCATAATTATGAACTAACATGCTAATTTTTGTTTCTTTAACTTGGTTTGTTCCCTCATGAGTTACTTCAAGAGTTTTCCACATTTTATATGCTGAAGAACACTTAGATATTCTATTAAATTCATCATTACTTAGGGCACAATAGAGAACCTTTATAGCACTAGCATTAAAAGAACATTTCTTTTTATCATTCTCATCAAATTCCTCCTCTATTTTAGGCACCTCAATATTATTAACAATTTTTATTGGAATGTAAGGACCTTTACTAACATTTAACCACAAATGATAATCAACATATTGCAAATAAATTTTCATCCTAGCTTTCCAATGTATATAATTTGTTCCATCAAAATAAGGTGGCCTAGAAGTTGACTGTCCTTCACTAAAACCATTTTTAACACGTAGGTTTGCCATAAGCTCGAACAATAAAGTTTAGATAAAAAATCTATAGGAGCAACCTGCTCTGATACCAATTGTTGGATCGGTATGGCAACTCTAGAG
>NW_019268584.1:694117-795907 GCF_002738365.1 Cucurbita moschata | reverse complement strand
GGGGGGGGGGGGGGGTGAATAGGGTTTTAACGATAAAAGTGTTTAAACCTGATTAATTTTTCTAATGATGAAACTTTTTACAAATAAGTAGAAGATGATAATTACTATAACAAAGTCATTCAAGTCAAAACAATAATCAAGTAGAACATGCAATAAATCACAATAATAATTTTGAAATTAAATAGAAAAGAGTTAGAGAAAATGACACCGTAGTTTTATAGTGGTTCGGTCAAACTCGACCTACTCCACTCCCCAAGCGCCTCTTGGGAATTTGAATAAAGAACTTTCTCGACTCTTTCCACGGATCTGAGCCAAACAGCTACACCGCTCTTTTTACGAGTTCAAGAGCAAACTCAATCCTTTCCACGGCGCAGGATCAAACCGATACAAGTATTTGAGTTTGATAATAACACACCACAACTCTCTCAAAGAGTAAATTTACAATTTGGGATACTCACAACTATTTCCTCACAATATAATAATAATCCCTCTCAAGAATAAGATGAAAAGAAATAAACTTGTAAGCTTGGAGAGAGCAACCAGCGATGGAGACTTTGAACAAATGAGGATTTTAGAATGTATGTAAGTTGTGTATTTTAAAATGCGGGGAAATTTTATATAAAGGAGAAAAGTGGCAAAATGTAGGATTGAATATTGATCATTGGATTGTGTTAGGAATAATGGAAGGTGGAGATTAAAAGTAAATAAATAATAAAATTTTCTAAATTCATTTATTTCAAAATTTTAATATGATAGTAATATAATATAATAATAATAAAAAGTTATGTGAGTAACGGTCAAATGAAATTCAAAATTTATTATAAATATAATAATAATAAAAACTATGTGAGTAACTACCAAAATTTTAAAATATAACAATATAATAATATAATATTGTAATAATAAAAATCGATGTAAGTAACGGTTAGATTCAAATTTATATTTTGTAAAAATAACTTTATTTAAAAATATAATAATAAGGAAAAAAAAAACCTCCACTATTTGTTACTCTCCCGAAATTATAAATGTCATACTTTGATATATTTTGATTTGTCCATCATTTTGATTTGTCCATCATTTTGATTTTGCTGACACGTCATCACGTCGGGTATGTTGTCTCGATTGTAATTTCTTCATTTTAGCTCTTATTTGAGTAATTGAAAAGTCGTTGAAATCGTTATTCCCGACCTTATACTGTGGACAGTTAAAAATACTGAAAATAGTTAATGATTAAAAGTAGGTTTGTTATCATCAAAACATCAATTAATTGATTGAAATTAATTAAAGTGAGATCAAGGGCTAAAAAAAAAGCCAACAAAGACCTTGGTCCTTTGTTTTTGGTGGACTTATGCCTTGAGTTATACTTGTTCTTAGTTCTTGTCGGTGTTTTCTTTATGCATTTCTTTATGCATTGGGTTTTTAGGTTCTTGGTCCAAGGGTCAGTCTTGAGGCAGAGATCTTAGCATACCTTCTTAATCCCTACTTGAATTTCATAAATTATGAACATATCATAGTAATATGCACGAGTCTCTTAGAGTATCATGGAATCATTACACATTCCTTGGAAATTTTAGAAAGATCTTGGATCTTAGTTAAAAGTCATTACGGGTAGCTCAATCTTTCTCCCCCTACCCCCTACCCCCACCCTATCCAACTTCATCAAAATGTCTTGAAATCTTAAATATATTTTTACGTCCTTATAAAGTGGCTTTTCTTGAGAACCCTAATGATATTTTTGAATTTTTGGTTATGACTGTTTATATAATCCTCAAATATCAAGAAATAATGTATATTATAAGATTTTATGGTATTTGGAGGTCGTATTGGTTCTAATTCGGAGGTATATTATCATAAGGGCATTTTTGTCCTTTTGCACCATTTTTTGGCTTAGCTACTTATTTTTATCCCATGGCTATCAAATTTCATACACTTCACAAATGATATTATTTATAACATTAAAATTTCATGGGTAGCGGAATTCATTTAGTGGGTCATTTTAACGTCATTTGATTCTCAATCAAAAAGCTCGGTTTAGGTCCTTAAATCACGGTTCTTGACTAACTTCCAGATTCCTTTAAATCATAATTAACTTAAGGTTCATATTGAATACTGAGCCATGCCTACAAGTATTTCTACTACTACTACAAAAAAAAAAAAAAAAAAAAAAAAAAAAATTTAAGATGACTAACCTCATTGATGTCTAGGATCTCCGTTCTCAAGCCTTCGATACCCGAATCACTCCATATGTTTTTTTGACAAACTCCTGAGAGTATCTAGTTTCTAGAACCATCAAATTATTCATGAGAGTTAGTCTAGAAGAGATTAAAATTGAGAAAAATCGAGGAAGGATCAAGTTTGGGGCTGGCGTGGCCGGCTCAACTCTTCTATGCTTCAAAATGGTGTTCTACAACTTTGCACAGAGGCTTTCTCCTCTTGTCTTCTTCATAAAACTTGAAGATGGAATTGAAAGGAAGAGCACACAATTAGTTTCATACCTTCTCTTAGACTCTAGTCTAAGTTATAACCTTCCAAAGTTTGTCAAAAAACTTTAAGCTTCTCGGAGTTCAATCCCAAATATTTTTTTATTAGGCAGCCGATATTAGAGCTTTTCAGGACTCGACTTCTAAATAAAAATTCTTCATTATACTCCCCTCAAGCTATCCCCTCAAACTAAAGAAATCAATTTGGAAGGATTGATTTTTGTGCGTGACAAATTTTTGAGTCAACTCCATTGGGTAATAGGTCAACCAAAATATTGATTTCCGTCCTCTTTGGTAGCTTGTTCTAAGCTTTATGAGGTCTCGACTCCTTCATAAAAAAATGCTTAACTTCCTCCCCTAAATTGAATATAATGCTCAATTTCATACCAAAGGACCATAAGTATGGAATTTGAGTTTGCCTCTAAACTTACCTGAAAATGATCCTCTAGGGCACCTTCCTGAGCTTGTTTGCCTTCGCACTTCTCACAAGAATTTCCTCCTTAAAAGCTCACAAGAATTTCCTCCTTAAAAGTGCAGGAACCGAATGGAATGGATGAGAAGTGACGAATTTGTGTGTAACTATAAATTGAAAATTTAATCTTTTATTGAAACTTGTTATTGGCTAACCATATTGGGGAATTATGTTTGGAGCACTTCCAGACCTCAATTTTTTCGCCAAACTTGTGGGTAATCTTGTTTATAAAGTAGAAACATGTTTGAAGGGAATTGGAAAACTATAACTCTAGAATTTAGAAGTTTCTTTTCCGAACCTTTTCCAAAGGTCTTGAATCCTTATAAAACATTGTCAGTGCATTCAATTCACCTCCTTAGGTCCATCAAATCTTTATTAGGTCCTATGGTCCTTCCTTTGGACCTCGTAGGCCTCCTTGGAGTATCTAGACTTATATAGTGTATTACAAGTTACACCCTACTTTAGGCTTGCCATCTAATCATTTGGAGATGAAAATTTGGTATCAATAGACTATATTTTCATAATATCCCCTAACTAGAAATTAATATTGAAACTAGAATAAGGTCATGCCTCACAAACTCATGATAAATAAGATTAGCCATAGATATGGAGGCGAGCTAATTAACATATCACCCATATCGATCCTAAGGAGTTATTTGATCTGAGGTAGCCTCGCCTAGTACACCAATAAATCCAACCATGAGTACGTACGTTGTTAGCTTAGGTGAACCATTTATGACACCAATAGGGCCACAACATGAAAGGAACTTTGGATATAATATCTATAATCCATTAGAAGTTTAAATAAGTATTTGGGCTTAAGGTTAATCTGTAGTAGCTTAGAAATTTATACGTGGTATTTACCTTAAAGTTGGATTTGATTTCGCACCTGACTCAAGTATCTCAAAAAGTAAATTGTTACCTGTAGCAAGAAGAATTAGTCATATTGCATGGAGTACAATCATTGTGATACAAGGTTCACCTCTCATCTTCAGAAGAGTATACTAAAATTAATGGGAATACAATTAAAATTAGCACAGGCTTCCACACCCATATCGATTGACCAAACTAAAAAGTTGAATTAGATCCATGAGGATATGTTTTGAGCGAGTGTTATTGATCACTCGTGAATGTATATAATAAAATGGTAGTGTAGCAAGTAATAAGTAATTATCGATTCCACAAAGATTTTTTTTTTTTTTGTTACTTTTGTGGGTCGAAATTAAGGAAGTTTTTAGTATCATTCAAATGGGTGTTATGATTTTAAACTAATTAAACAAAATTTATGGAGAGTGCCACTGTTGAACTTTGCAACCAGAAAATAAACAATAATGTTGAAGGTTCTGCTTAGAGAGATTAAATAGATAAGCGGTTGAACTTTGCAGTTCATTTTAATATATTTTCAAGCTCACTTTTGATGCCCGATGAATCATTACTTCTATAATCGTTTTGTAATTGTTATTAACAAGACTATAAGGCTATTAAAAGAGAATTTCTTTACTCACTTTGTTTTTTCCAATGAGAGAACAAATTGACCAACTAAACAAACATATGGATCATTAATAACAACTATTTAATAAACTATAATCACACCATCAACTTGTTTAAATGGCATAAAACTCTCTTACCTCCCTTGTAAAGTTTAGCTCTCCATACAAACTGAATTAAAATTGCACCGTCCATACTTAAACTACATAAAACTCTCTCACTTTCCCGATAAGGTTTAGCTCTCCATACAAATTGAATTAAACAGAGGAACCCACAACTCAATCATGTAAAATTGGTAGAATAAGAAACGACAGTAAATGATTAGAGAGTTATCAAGTTTTGTTGCTGCCCTTCAATGGAAGTTCCTTTCCTTTGAGCTCTCACATCTACCTCTTTGCCTTAATCTATCATTTTTATTATTCTTTTCTTTTTGTTGTTAACAATTGCTGAATTAGGGTTCTTCCTCTCTCTTGTTTCGCGAGGGCTGCCCTCTGTTGTCTATTAGGTTTTCCCTCTTTTGGTGGCTCTCCCTTGGTTTAGTGAATTTTTTTTAATAGGTTCATTATGGGAGCTCATCCGTAAGTATATACTACGTTTTTTTGACTTATGGGAGCTCATGCATGATGTAAGTCATGAGATAGGATACTTCCCCAATATGCTTATTTGGACGTGTATATCATGATATAATGAACGCTCTTTTCCTTTCATTAGTTTTCGATAGAGTGAGCGTGTGCTAACCCATAGTCAGGTCTAGGAGGTACGTAAGTGAGCCTGCTTGGTGGGCTCATGCACATTTGCATGAACCAAGTGTAAAGAGGTACTACACATCCAACCCTACCCAAAAGAGAAAGTAGAGCCCAAGGAACAACCACAAAAAGATAGATTCCACTATGAACCATGATTGTATGTAATTCCATTTCTCGACCCTGACTACTTATTGAATTTTTTTAAATACTCAAACTCCGTTTACTATCTTTTTCAAATAAGGGTAAGACACTCATGTACGGATAATGACATTAACTATAGAGGTCATGAAAATAAAGATAGGATAGTCGAATTTTTGCATTTAAGTCCTTGGATTAGCACCGGAAAATTTTAATTTTTAAGACTTTGAGAGGAAAGGTTGTTCTGAATGTTTTTAATTTCATTGTTTCTTTGAAGCTACTTGTCAATTTGAAATAAACTTTGTGAACCTTTTGAGTTCGAAACATTTAATTTTTATATAATTTTTGTTGATTGAGGAATTTTTTTTACGGAAAACAGGGTAAGATCTGAAAAAATTCTCGAGAAGTTATCCAACATAAAATTAGTTCATGCAAAATATGCTTAAATTTGGAGTTTTCAGAATTGAACCATAAAAGAGGAAGATTCCTTTTGTTGGTATAGGAGGTTTCGGTTCATTCATATACCTCTCTTTTACGGAGTATTACACGAACTTTTTACATCTATAACAAAATTTTTAAATTGAGCTATTAGCATTTATTTTATTGATTTAGTAGTTAGAATTTTAATATTTACAAATTATTTATTCTTAAAAAATGTTATATTGTAATTGAACAAAATAAAGCGGGTTGGAGCCTTGTACTAAGGTGGTGGCTGTGCCCAATTTCATATCACTTTTTAGATCTCTTATCTAATTTCTTTTATTTTTTTAATTAAATTTTTTTTTTGACCTAGCCTAAAAGTTCGAGTTTGTTAGATTGGTAACTCAATCCAACCAAAAAAAATTTCACAACCCAACCGTGTCAATCCAAAAAAAAATGACACTTGTCAATGAGCTACAGACTTATCATTATGTCATTCCTGCCTTGTTCTCAATAAGCTACAACCTGAAAAGAGCCAAGTCAGTTTTATCATGGAGTTTCATTGAGAAGAGAAATTAAGTTATATTCTGTCTTGTTCATCATCGCATTCGTGCGGAACTGTAGAAAACTCTTCGGAAGAGAATCCATGATAAAACTGACTTGGCTCTTCTCATCGATGACAACTCCATTTACTTTTGCCACATTGAAATGGACCATCATGTCCAGGACATGTTCTCTAACCGAGGTCCCTTCTTTCATACGACAGTTGTAAATGTATTTTATGGCATCATGTCTAAGGGAGAAGGACGGTTGTCCAAACATCCCTTTTAGAGATTCCATAATCTCTTTAGCAATACCCATAATATCGTGTTTCATAGCCAAAACATAAGATATGCTAGCTAAAATGTACACTCGGACTTTGTCATTTGCCCTTGTCCATCTGTCATATGCATCCCAAACTGTTCAATTTGCATTGAGCCGAGGTTTGGAGGACATTCCTCAGGTAAAACAAACCTCAAATATCAATTACAAGTATTGTGTTTAGGTTTGATTTCCAAATTGAGTACTTGTCGCCATTTAATTTCTTAGAAACGAGTAATTGTATTGTTGAGCTTGTCATGCTGAGATATAAAACAAATTCTTTAAGTGAATTGACTTAATCCTTTCTAATTCAATCAGGTTTAGAAAATGTAATAATGTACCAAAAATTATTAATTTTGCAATGATAGTTTAGTGAGTTAGAGCAACTACTACCGATGTATCTCATATACCGTTTTACTCCCACCAAATATTTTAGACGGTTGGGTATACTTATTATTTAGGTGTATTCCGGCTAATTAAATATAACCTAAGCCTAGGGGATTTTTCCAAGTATAACATTCATACGGGATTTTTATCTATGATGTCTAGGTGATTTTTCCTTTTTTTATAAAATCCTTACATCAATGCGTGCTCATAAAACTGGGCTAACTAAACTCAAGTACTGGCCCGATCTCCAAGTAGCAGGTGTTCCGTAAACCATCAACTTAAGTACCTCCAGCCTTAGACAAGATCGTGCCAGGTGAGCTTTCTTGTAACTACAGTTTTACAAGATATCGACCTATTTTAACTATTAAAATTGATCCTGCTTGGTTGCCAACCCTAAGTGAGCATGTAATTATCTTTGTTATAAATTTTAGTGTCCATCTCATTTTATGACGTTTAAAAATAACCTATAACATGCATCGAATATGCTTTATATAACAATTATATAATCATCCATCCCATGCAATAATATAACAATTTATATCAATCACTCATGGAACCCTAAACATACATACTATACATTATAACACTTATAACATACTTGTAATGCATGAAACATGCTTAGTCTATGGTGGGATTTTAAATCTATATGGCATACTTTATGCATATACATTTTCTATATAATTTAAACATACATTCACAATGCATAATTAATTAAACACACTAAAGTGAACTGGTTTTGACATTTTAAAGCAAGCAATTAACTAAATTATTACATTAATAATTAAAAAATAACTTGATCCGCTCCCTGGAGCTTGCTGTGGGATAAGTCGGGCCTGGAAGCAAAAATTCTTACTTCTTCTTCTTCAGTTCAGCTTGCCATCTCTTCCATTTTTAATCAATTACAACATAAAATTGACTCTAATAACTCCATAAAAATTACAGACCTTTCTTCACTCATTAAACTCCATATACATTAAGCCAATTACAATAATTGAATCAAATGGAAGCATAAAATAAAATGACAAAACCATAAACATCCACTCTAGCAACCACAAATTTCATTCATGAAATGGTACCCACCATGCTCAAATTAATGTAAATAAAGTGCTTAAAACTTGCTCTAATACCAATTGATGATGTTAATATAACACATGTGGAAGCAATTTAGATCTTAGGCACTCTAAGTACATCAATTATAGTAAATTAGCTAGCATGTTCAAAAGCATTCAAACTTAAGGAGTTTGAGTATTAACCTTTTATAGTTCAAATTCATTTCTTATTCTTCTTTCGATTTCCTCACGAATCGGTTTTGAACCACCACCAGTGTCTTCCCTACTATTCTCCGGCCTTAGAACGGGATTGTGGAATCCAATGAGTGTCAAAACTAGGAAGGAATTTAGTATATGTGAAGAGAGTTTTGCAAGGAGACTTTCCATGTTGCTTGATCACTCTATTTATAGAGTCATATTTGGATGTTCATGCAAATATGACATTACCAAATTTTGACACTCAATATTACACTAACTCAAACATGTATTTTTCCATTAAGTGAAGTACATTTTGACTTTCTCTATTTCAATTCAACAATTAATTTAAATAATTAATTTCAAATCAAAATAATATTAAATGATTAATTAAACAATTTAATTAATATTTAACATTAATTCAAATGTCGATCCTTATCCATTCCGGTACATATTGATTATGAATCCCTATTCATAATTAAAATATTTAAAACTTATTTAAATATCTCCAATTCTCTCTTTTTGTTTAATTCGTAATTAAAACAAAAAATGTGGTTAAATATATCGTATTTAGCGCATATTTCCTAATTTGAATTCGGACACTTCGAACTCACTCGTAACACTGTTATATGGTCTAGTCCGATATGAGCTAGCAGGGGGACCTAATGGATCTACAGATCATGGGCTCCAATGATCCGAGATTAACTGACTAAACTCATTAACCTTGTTAACCAACATTCCTTAACTACTTGGATACTCCACTATAGCCTAGTAGTTGCACTCCCTTCACTATAGATATATTTATGTCCATTTGATATAACCATGATTAGTAAGTTGA
Source organism: Cucurbita moschata (assembly GCF_002738365.1). Classification (NCBI taxonomy): domain Eukaryota; kingdom Viridiplantae; phylum Streptophyta; class Magnoliopsida; order Cucurbitales; family Cucurbitaceae; genus Cucurbita; species Cucurbita moschata. The sequence continues at coordinate 786,833 of NW_019268584.1, read as the reverse complement.
TCCTTCACAGATTGTTCATAACTATAGTTTGGTCAATTTACCATGTTTACCCCTAAAGTTACTTCTTGTTCCTTAAGTCCTACTGATCCTCTAATGAACAATTAGTTTGGGTCCAATCACCAAATTGAATCCCTCTCGGGCCAATGAGAGGGTGGGGCCTCTTGTTCAAGACTTGGAGTCAGTACTTAAAGGAACAACCTCTCTACTATCCCTAAAAGCGGGTAGGAGTGAATTCTATCTTGCACCCTATGTCCCCAACTATTCACCCAGTCTTACTCCTGAAATGGAAGACTTATTGAGTGGGCCAACTCGGGCCACTCTCACCCATGCAAATTTAAGGATAATTTCGAATAAACAGGAGTTCATAGTTAGCTCAGGATTAAGATCGAGTTACCTAAGTCATCGAATGAAAATATCAGTCTCAATAGTAAACGATATTATAAAGTGAGAGTGATTTTCTTCCTGATCCGATCTTATTCAATACTCATTGCATAGGACGCCCCCACTCACATGTCTCCACATGTACAATTTAGTGATCACATTGTTTATATCATATACAAGAGTGGGCCGCATCCATAGTGTCCCCAGGATAAGGTACTCAGCCTTATCCTTGTACTATAGATCATTTTGACTATATACTTGAACTTGGTCCACTCTTATGTCTCTACATATAGTTCAAGTAATCATACTACAGCCAAAGTGTTCTTAGTTTATTGGATTTAGATTAATGATCGTAAAATTCACTTTATTCCACAACAATCTTTACTGAATAAACATCAATAATAATTTTATTGAAAATAAAATATGGTTTTGTTTACAAACTACGAGTTTTAGGACATAAAACCCAACAGAACTTTGGGTTTCAAACTTTCTTGAACCAATGAAATTTTGCCCAAAAATTGTAAAGATCAGTCGAAGTTAAAAACCTTTGATTTTGAAGTCTTTAAAGCTCGAACCGATAGAAATTTGAACAAACTTTCATCTACGTCAGCAAGAAGCCTCAAGATTACAAGATTTATGTTTCTAAATCCTTAATCCTTGAACAAATAAAAGTTAGGTAAAGCACAAAAGGATTAAAGTTTGGATTAAGTTTCGTCCACATGGTGGGAAGAGCTCTTTATGTGAAGTTTTTAACTTCAAACTCTCCAAAGTTGGAAGAGATCATAGTTTTTTTTTGCCAAAATTTTGTCAAAATATCTTGAGGAACTTGTAAGTGTCGAATGGTATGTTTTGACCACTTAAAAGCTCAGAGGATTAAAGTCCGAACAAACTATGGATTTCTGACATCTAATTTTAAAATTTGAAAATCATACTAAACCTAACTTGAATAAAATGTCATGAATATTGTGAAGACTCGGCGAATGAATAAATTTTTTTTATGATATATTGAGAGACAATTATTGAATAAATTATTAATAAAATTATAAGTTGATTGGAGAGGAAGTTTAAACTATACACTTTAAAATGTCTTTACGTTTCTAAAACTTTAACTTTCTATATTTGCTAAATTTAAAAGTTTATAAATTTATGTATTCTATTATGTATACAGTTTAATTTTCGACATTTTTTTGAAAATTAGTAAGATTTCATCCTATACAAAACTAAATTTATGTTTAAAAAATATAATTTTAATTCTTTTTAGTGGATAAAGTTAAAAGTTTATGAAACTAAAAAAAAATATTTGTTTTGGAAGTTATTAAAAAAAATTAAAATTAAAAATCAATTAAATACAAAATTTAGAATTTATGAACTGACATTTATATAAAAAGTAATTTTAAATGTATTGATATATCATATTTGGATTCAATAATATTTTTGACTGTAGTAGAACTATTCTTGGCAAATAGAAATACACGGGAAAAAAATATTGGTTAATATGAGAAGAACAAGGGACAGGGGAGAAAATAAGCCATCTATTAGGTTTGGGTGTGATAACGGTCCAAAAGTACACTTACATCGAACTTTTTTTTTTTTAAACTTAATTTTGCACTTATACTCACAATTTTCTTCTTGATTGTTCAATTTATTCTAATTAGTAAATATGAAATAGTCAATTGTGGTTCATCGTGAAAAGAATATCAATTTGCATAAATTAAGACTAATTATAGATTTAATTGATTTATTTCGTAAAAGTTTAGAATACTTAGTGTGAACCATGCTATAACAAATCTAGAAACAACCTTGTTGGCAAATCTGGAACAAATTGTTAACCTTAATGATGAAGCAATTCGGAACTCGAATGTTTTGGGGAAGACATGGAAATTATAATCCAAATCAGCAAGATAAGTGTGTCATTGACTACCCAATTAGGAATATCTTAGGTGGATAACTTACTCCTTTTCAACTCTAAATGGGAAGCAATGAACAATATAAAAGGGAAAGTTACCCAAAAAGAAAAAGAGTCCCCAAAGGGGGAAAAACAAAAAACAAACAACTGAGGCTTCTGCTGCTGTAAAACCAGAGGACAGAAGGAAGAACCCTAATTCAGGGGCTGTTGACAGCCGAATGAAAAGAAAACCAAGAAGGATATATTAAGGCAGAGAGGTGGACGAGAGAGGCTCAAAGGAGGGGAACTTTCATTGAAGGACAACAACAAAACTTGTTACTCTTTGATCTTTTATTATTCTATCAATTTTACATGATTAAGATGTGGATTCTTTTGTTTAATTCAGTTTGCATGAAGAGCTAAACCTTACCGGGGAGGTGGGAGAGTTTTATATAGTTTAAGCAGGTTGATAGTGTGATTTTAGTATATTAAAGAGTTGTTATTAATGATTTACATGTTTGTTTAGTTAGCCACTTTACCTACATAGTTGTTCTTTGTTGAGATATAGAGTCTGATATCTATCTATGGTAAAAGATTTGGTAAAAATATAAATGGTAAATATTTCGTAAAGATCTGGTAGAGATATATATGATAGATATTTTGTAAAGATTTGGTAGAATATATCTCATAGGTTAGATCTGTTAAAACTATATTCAGTAAACTGAAACCATATATATACCCATTAGTCAGTGCTCTCAAAATATACTTTCTTTATTCTCTATATTCTCTCTTGTTATACATACCTGAAGTCATCAATAAAACGTTTAGCCAATATTTCTCCTTGAATTTCCTCTCTCCATTTCTTTGTGTTCATCTTGATCGAGTGTGTACATTGTTGTGTGATCCTAACAACTGGTATTAGCAGTAGACGAAATTCACCACGATTTGTAAAGATGGAAATTTCAAAGATTGAATTGAAAAGTTTGATGGATTCGATTTCAGTTTCTAGAAGATGCAGATAGAAGATTATCTGTACCAGAAAGATCTTCACGAACACCTGTTGGAGGTGAAGCCGGATACCATGACCACGGAGCAGTGGAATCTCAAGGATCATCTGGCCTAAAGCTGATCTGATTGACGCTGTCCAGAAATGTGGCATTTAACATCATCAAGGATTTTTGGAAGGTTTGAAATTTGTTCAAATGAGTCCTTGTGAGAACTGCATTATGAGCAAATAGAAACGAGTTATCTTCACAAAAACTGTCATAGAATTGAAGAAAGTACCATTGGAAACGGTCCATACAGACGTTTGGGGATCATCTCAAGTTCCACCACTTGGAGGATCAAAGTTCTACGTCAACTTCACCGATGATTTCAATAGGAAGGTATGTATTTATTTCCTAAAACACAAGTCAAATGTGCTTGCCATCTTCAAGAAGTAGAAAGCTAAAGTTGAAAATCAGATCGGCTTGAACATCAAATGTCTAAGGTTTGACAATGGAGAAGAGTATGACAAGTCAGAATTCAAAGCATTTTATGCAGTTGAGGGAATTCGATTAGTGAGGATAGTTCCTGGTAAAGCAAGACAAAATGGTGTTGTTGAAAGGATGAACAGAACATTGAATGAGCGGGCAAAGAGTATGAGGATTCATTATGGATTGCCAGTGAAATTATGGGCCAATGCTACAAATACAACAGTCTACTTGATCAATAGCGGGTCGTTAGTACACTTGGAGTTCAAGTTGCTAGAAGAAGTATGGGCTGGAAAAGAATTCAAGTACTCTCACTTGAGAACTTTTGGTTGTACTAAGTATGTTCGTGTTGATCCAGAGAAGAGTGACAAGCTTGACATTGAGCCTGTGAAGTGCTATCTCATAGGCTATGATTCTGACATGTTCGGGTACAAATTTTGGGATGACAAGAACAAAAAATTTATGAGACATTGTGACGTGACCTTTGATGAAAATGTCCATTAAAAGGACAAAGAGTAAAAAGGATCCAAGACAATGAAACAAATGGGAGTTGAGGTTGAGTTGTTGAAAGATTCAACTAGTGATGTTGCAGCAGATACTCAAGAAACTCCTAAAACTGTTGTAGAGGAACCAAAGGTGGAACAAGTGACATCTGAGCAGGTGTTGAAAAGATCATCTAGAGCTATCAGAGTACCAGATAGGTATGTACCTTCTTTACACTATCTGTTGCCGACTGATTTAGGGGAACTGGACCCCCTTTGATGAGACCCTAAAATTGGAGGATACAACCAAGTGGGAGCAAGCCATGGATTATGGGATGTTTAGGCTTCAGAAATGCGTTGCTCTTTCATCTGCTAAGACTGAGTACGTGGCAATAGTTGAAGCTGGAAAGAAGATGATATGGATGACAGACTATCTAGAAGAATTAGGCAAGAAGTAGCGCGAGAAGATTTTTCAGGTAGATAGTTAGAGTGTCATGCAGTTGGTGAGGAACTTGGTCTATCATCAAATTCAAAACACACAAGGCAATACCATTTCACTCGGAGGTTAGTGGAAGATGGTGATGTGTTTGGCAGAGATAGAGGGTACAAAAAATCTAGCAAACATTGGAATATTGAGGTTGTGCAAAGCCTCAAGTGGTATGGTGCAAGATTGAGAACGAAATTCTTGGTTGACTGGATCAGTCTCCAAGTGGGAGATTGTTGAGATATGGAGCTTGATATAAAAGATCGGGTAGAAATATAGATGGTAGATCTTTCGTAAAGATCTGGTAGAGATATATGTACATATTTCGTAAAATTTGGTAAAGATATATTGGGTAGAATATATCTCGTAGGTTAAATCTAGCTATATTTAGTACACTGAAACCATATATATACCACATTACGTAGTGCTCAAAATTTACTTTCTTCATTCTCTGTATTCTCTTTATTGTACATACCTGAAGTCATCAATAAAACATTTAGTAAATATTCCTCTTTAAATTTTCTCTCTTGTATTCTTTGTGTTCAACTTGAGCGAGTATGTGCGTTGCTGTGCAATCCTAACAGTTCTCTTGTTCAAAAGAAGATAGAAGATAAGAAAATTCTCTTTAATACTCTATTTCCATTGCAAAGATACCTGAAAGTAATTGAAGGGTTATGAATAATTCTTCCTCGAAAGGTTTGTTAGTAGATATTACAAAAAATATGGAAATAATCACATGCATTACTCTCGAAAGTGGGCTTAGAAATATGTTAAAAGAGCTAAAATTCACCGCAAAGTTCAACAACTTATCTATTTAATCTCTACTACCAATACCTTCCTTATTATGGTTGATTTTCTAGTTGTTCTCTGTTTTTTTTTTACCGTAGTTAACACTCTTCATACATTTTGTTAGATCGTTCAAACTCACCATCATCGATACAAAAATAATTTACTTATTACTTGCTACTTGTGATAGTGTATATTTGTACTTATTCTTGTGAATTTTACACCATTTTAGTATATACATTCACGAGCGATCAACACACCTGAAGCTTCAGCCAATCGCACCTTCACTCGCAGCCACGTGCCTTTCATTTTGAACCTCTCACCCTCTACAAATTTCCATAACTTTTTCATTAATTCCCTTTATGTCTCTACTCGATAATTTTACTCTATAGTTCTAATATTTTCATCCCGTTTTCTTGTATTAACTTAACGGATCTAGTTCCTAGGAATATAACAAGTCTTGTTTCTCTAACTATAATGCAACATACACCTAGATATGTAGCTTAAAGTTTGGGGATTATGGGTTTTTCATTACCTTCGCTTTTATTCTAAATACAACTCAAAACCTCCAAGTTTTGTTGAATGAAAACTTCCAACGCTCCTCCTTCCTCTTCTCTAATATTCTTCAAAGAGTGGTTGTCCAAAATGGATCCGTAATAATCAAAGTTCCAAGCTTTCCAATTCCCTTCTCTGTTTCCCTTTTTCTTTTCCTTTCCTATTATGATTTCTCTACACCTCCCCTTGGCAAACTCACCCATCATTCATTTTTCTTTTACTTTGTTCACTCCTTCCCCAACGCACCACCGATGGCAACATATTACGAAATTTAATTTAAGATATAAGGTTAGTCGGTAGCTTGTATCCTATTTAAACTTTGTGAACATTAATGAAGATTAGACTTACCATCCCACTTCTGTTTCTCATTTTTAACATGGTATCAGAGCATAAGAAGAGGAAGAACGGAAGAAAAGTGACGCATCAGAATAGATGACGACAGATGAATGGAGATCACCTTTCACATCCATTTAAGCCCACATTTCAAAAGTTTTAATTTGTCTCCTTCCCCTCGTTGAGCACTGCAAATCATCAATATTTTTCCTCTCAACAATAAAAGCAAGAATATATTCATTATCAAGATGTTTGTGGCAAGCTATTCAAATTTCGTAACCAACAGGTAGCCTCCTAATCTCAATCTGGGTCTTGAATTAGCTACAGATATTCGTAATCATTCTTCTGGACCGAGAAATTTGGTTGGCAAACTATTCTCGACCGTCCAATATCAAGACTACGTTATAAGAATCTTCAAATATCTCACCAATGTTCAAAGGTGACATGCTCAAGATGTTTGTACTTTCTTTCACAACAGTTTTACGAGATTCAATGATGGAATGATTCGATGATGAGTAAGCTCTCAAGTTAAAAGATCTCTCTCCATTATCATAACAATGATCTTTGACACATGCCCTTCATTAGAAGCACCTGTCGACGTATTTTTCCTTCCAAGTGCTTCTACTTGACCGTAAACAAGATCTTCACGAAGGCAACATAAGACTGCTGACCAAAGTGATGAGATATCCTTTTCGAGTTATCCTTTGAAACTTCTCTAAAGGAATCAACAACTTGATGCTTAGAGTAGCCCATGTGCATAAATCTCTCAAGTGATTCAAGAGGAACATCAATCTTGGTTTTCTTAAATATTAAAATTTCCTTTCGGTGGAATCAGCCAAATCTAATTTCAAAATTTTGGATGTTGATTTAACATATCCTATTACATTCACCGATCTGATCAGCCAGGATATTCACTTGTTCTAATTAAATTAAATGAGACAAATTATCAATCCTCAATAAATCATTTATGCATGAACTAAGGAGTGATCAGCTGGTATATCCACTTGTTCCAATCAAATTAAGTGGGACAAATTACTGGGAGGTAAATCATTTATGCATGAACCAAGAAAACCATATTGAGAGACAGCTATTCGAGTTCTGAGATACATCAAAGGTACTCCTGGTCAAAGATTCTCACTATCGTTAGAAAACAACTTAAGATTACAAAGCATATTGCTATTCTGATTGGAGTGATTGTCGAACTACCAAACCGTCTATTTCTAGGTTTTGCATCTTTATGGGAAATTCAATTATTTATTAGAAGTCTAAAAAGCAAACCAACTTACATGTGGGTGGTTGTCGAATTACCAAGCAGTCTATTTCTCGGTTTTGCATCTTAGGAGTGTATTCAATTATTTCTTAGAAGTCTAAAAAAAACAAACCAATATATTCAGATCATCAGCAAATATTTGTTTAGGGTTAACTTAAACAATTTGATTTTATAAAAGACAAATTGGATATGTGGAATATATTTTATAGAGAAGTTAGGATTTTTTCTCCATATTTTCAAGAATTAGTTGGTATCATATTTTATCATTTTTAAGTATGGTTAGCATTATAGTGAGTTAGTACGTTGTATCTTGTTTAAATCTTGCGAACATCCCACTTATGTTTGTCATTCTTACCACAACCGCTTGGTGTGTCATTTTTTATTTCGTTTTCGTTTTATAATTAATTTATATATTTATAGATTTATAAATTATATATTTATATAGTTATTTATTTATTTATTTATTTTGGTTTTATTATTATTACTCCTACTATTATTTTATCTACTTGTCTTTCTATATATATATATATATTTATTTATTTATTTATTTATAAACTAGAAACTTTTTATTTATTGTTTTTTTTTTTTACATCTACCTATTATTACAATTCTTCCTACGTTCGATCTCGAAAGTTTTTAGCTCTAAAAATAAGTGTGGATGATCGCGTTTAAGCTCTTCTTCACATTTCCTTTCCAAGTATCATTCTTGAGTGGTTGATTATTCCATAAAATTTAAACAAAAAGAATGTCTTTGCTACTCAATAATCTCACTTCTGGTGTAAGTTGTTCTTTATAGCTCAAGTCTTCTTTCAGCGGTAAGTTTTCATATTGAAGGACATGCATTGAATTTGCAACATATTTTGCATCATCGAAACATGAAAAACATTGTGTACTGCATCTAATGCAGGTGGTAATGCCAATTTGTAAGCTATTGGGCCAACTCTCTTGAGGATCTCGATAGGTCCAAAAAAACATGGATGAGTTTTCCTCTTTTGTCAAATCACTCTAGGTCACGAATAAGTGTGATTTTAAAAGAACAAACTTTAGATCTTTTCTTCTCGTGTGAGCATAACTCTTTTCGTGACTTTAGGCTGTCAAAATTTTCTTTCTAATTTTTTTTTGTATTACTTCATTAGTTGTGCAATTGTAGACCCAACAGTTGTCTTTTGATGTTTTGATAGTAACAAACTTACTCCTAATTATTAACCATTTTCAGTATTTTGAACGTTTCATCGTATAAGTTTGAGAATAACGATTTCAAACTCAAATCAGAGCTAAAACAAAAAAATTACAGTTAAGACAACATACCCGACGTGATGATGTGGCAGCAAACTCAAAATGATGGACAAATCAAAGTATATTAAGGTATGACACTTATAATTTTGGAAGAGTAATAAAATGGAGTTTTTCTTATTATTATATTTCTATATAAACTAATTTATACCTGATATAAATTTAAATCTAACCGTTACTCACATCGATTTTTATTATTATTATATTTTGAAATTTTGGTGGTTCTCACATCATTTTTATTAGTATTATATTATTATATTTATAATAAATTTTGAATTTGCTATTTGACCGTTACTCACATCGGTTTTTATTATTACTATACTATTATATTTATATAAATTTTGAATTTTTCATTTGACCGTTACTTACATCCGTTTTTATTATTTTTATATTATATTATTATATTTAAAAATATATATAATAAAAATAATTTTAGAAAAATTTTCTTATTATTTACTTTTAATCTCCCCTTTCATCTCTCTTAACCCAATCTTTCATATTAATTCTTTTTTTTTTTTCCACTCTTCTCCTCTCTTTAAACTCATCCTCTCCTCCATATTTTCAACACACAACTCCCATAATTCTCTAACCTTCAGTTGTTCAAAGTCTTCATTATTTGTTGCTCTTTCCAAACTTCTAATTTTATTTTTATTTATCTTATTCTATTTTTATTGCATTGTGAGAAAATAGTTGTGAGTGTACTTCAAATTGTAAATCTACTATTCAAGAGAGTTGATGTGTTACTACCCAATTCAAATACTTGTATCAGTTTGATCCTGCGTCGTGAAAAGGATTGAGTTTACTCTTGAACTTGTAAAAAGAGCGGTGTAGCGGTTTGACTCTGATCCGTAGAAAGAGTCGAGAAAGTTCTTTATTCAAATTTTCAAGAGGCGCTTGGGGAGTGGAGTAGGTCAAGTTTGACCGAAACACTGTAAAACTAAGGTGTCATATTTTCTAACTTTTCCTATTTAATTTTAAAATCATTATGGTGATTTATTGGATGCTGATTATTGTTTTGACTTGAATTATTTTTTTCTAGTAATTATCATATTCTACATATTTGTAAAAAGTTTCGTAATTAGAAAAATTAATCACGTCTAAATACTTTTATCGTTAAAACCCTATTCACCCCTATAGGGTTGCCATATCGATCCAACACCAACAGCTACCTACCTCTTCTCAAAAGATTGGAGTCCAATATCTTTGCCCATAAAGTGCTTCAAAAGGGGTCATCTGAATGGTTGCCTCGTACTTATTGTTATATGGAAACTCTATCAAATATAGATAAGTATCTCAACTCCTCATAAAGTCTAATATGTAAACACGCAACATATCTTCAATAATCTGTTTAGTCTTTTAGTTTGCCCATTTGTTTAAGGGTGGAATTCTGTAAAAACATTTGTTGTGTACTAAGTACCTTCGAAAGAATCTTCAAAAATCGAGAAGTAAACCACGTGTCTTTATCTGACCCATTAAAACGGGTATACCATGCAAGGCATATAATTTCTTTTAAATACAACTTTGCACACTTGTCAATTGAATATGTTAACTTCCCGGGTATAAAATAAGTTGTCTTAGTTAGTGATAAGATAAGGAAATCAATACAAGGGGAATAAGATTCGGATTACCTTGTTGATTGAATATCTCAAGACAAGAACATTATTTGAGATTCGAATCACTCCACAAGCAAGATCGATCATGTCTAGCTTGAATGATTCTTGTTGATCAAATATCTCAAGGCAAGAACGCTTGCTTGAGATTCGAATCACTCCACAAGCAAGATTGATCATGTCGAGCTTGAATGATTCTACATGCAATCTAAACTACATAGAATTGCAAAGATACTTAGCCATTGGCTAAAGAAAAGCACAAATGCTTCTTTTAATATATTTTCCAAGTCTACCTTACAAATACAACATACATGGATTTATATAGCCTCAAAATGAAACTATTAAAGGCATTCCAAAAGTTGTAACATTCATACTTAATGATCATAATTAGCCATTATGTAGATGTAACCTAAACTAAATAAAATGTCTTCAAATACAATAACTCTAAATTACTCTAAATTGTAACCCACCCAAAATTTATAACCATCAAACTTCATTCCTCTTGGATGTGACATGAATTGCAACCTCTTTTGATAATTTTGACAACATTTTCTTCACATCTTCATTGAAGTATATTGTATGAATGATGTCTCTTGGTTCATATCAGTTAGTTTGTCAACCACATCTCATATTGTTGTCGATGTCAATCGAGTTTTAGGCAATCTTTAATGAAATCCATGGTCACTTCCTCCCATTTTCATTCGTTTAATAATGGTTGCAGTAATCCAGCGAGCTTCTGTCTAGGTGCCTTAATTTATTGACAAGTTAAACACTTGCTCACATATTCAACATATTTCTTCATCCCACGCCACTAAAAACATGTTTTTCAAGTTTTCATACATTTTTTGTGGCATCTGGATGCACAGTATATGGTGACTCATAGTTTCATATTAAATCTATCGTTTAATTTCTCCATTGTTCAGAACACATGTTCGACTCTACCACTTTAAACTACCTTCAACTACTACTAATAAGTCTTTGGCTCGCTTAGCTTCCGGTTGGTTAATTTTCATAAGCTAAGGATCTTCCTGCTGACCCTAAATGATTTTTTGCTGTAAAGCCAGGCAGATAGTGATAAGAGCTAACCAAGTCATTACTTATCTTACTAGAAACGCTATTTGAGCTTGTTCAAATTTAGTCCAAACTTTTGTTTACCTAGTGAGCAGTGCAGATGAATGAGTTGTTTTAAAACTCAAAGTGTTAGCTACTACATTTGCCTTGCCATGATGGTAAAAAATTCCATATCATAATCTTTCACCAATTCCAACCATTCCACAATCACTTATATTTAACTCCTTTGGTATGAATACATATTTTAGGCTTTTATGATCTATAAAGACTTGAATCTTTTCACCATCAGACAATACTTCCAAATTTTCAAAGCAAACACCATAACAGCTAGCTCTCGATCGTGGGTTGGATAATTGCATTCATAATCTTTAAATTGTGGGGATGCATAAACAATGACTCTTCGTTGTGCATAAGTATGCAATCTAATCCATTTTTAGAAGCATCACTATAAATTACTAGATTGACAATCCTATTAGGTACAATAAGTACTCCTTGTGTTCCTGGAAACTTCCTTTACAAGCGTGGCTCCACTCAAATATTTTTTCTATTCTAATTAACTGAGTTAGTGGCGCCACAATTTTCGCAAAATCTTTAATAAATTGTCTGTAATATCCTAACCCAAGAAACTTCTCACCTTTGAAATTGTAGTTGGTCAAGCACATCTTATCACTGTCTAAACCTTTGTTGGGAATTCTACAATACCGTCCAGAATACCACATGACCGAGGAATACCACCTTTTAAAACCAAAATTCACGTTTAGAGAACTTAGCAAATAATTTATTCTCTCTCAAATTTCTAACCTTTAGAGTAGTTATTGTCTTAGGAACACGGCTTGATTTCACACCAAAAAACCAAAAGCTCTTTTCCATTAGGGGTCGAAATGTTATCTCTTTCTTATAGTAACCAATATTGGTATGATAAGCAGATAGTCAATCCATGCCCAAGATAATATAATAATCATACATATCCAATATCATCAATAAAACATCTAAGGGTTATCTAGACACTGTTACTCTATCACCTTTCACTTTATCACAAGTCATCAATACTACTTGTGAGGGTGTAGACATCCATAACTCATAGCCTAAATGCACTATTTTAAGTTGGGTTTGACAAACAAACATAAGCGAAATAAAATTATAAAAAATAAAAAATAAAAAGTGTAGAGCCCCAATCAAATACAATATCGGCATAATAACCACATATAGGTTAGGTACCCATCACAATGGTACTTTACTAGTTGTGGCATAATAAGTTTTGCCTCGGGCCTGGGTCTGACCACCGACACTTGTTTGAAGACCTCCACCTCTAGGGGTAGGTCTCTCGGTACGAACTACATTCAAATTCCTTGCATTTCAACACATTTTTGTCAGATGACCACTCTTACCACAATTAAAAAAAGTTTTATTTGTTGAAGCACGAGGTCCTTCATGGGTCAATCTACATCTTCCAGAAACTACCTTCCAATCACCAACGGGAGGTCAATAGTCAACATGTTAATGTATTGCTTGCTACTAGGGTTCAAAAGAGATCTAAGCATACCTCCGTTTACTTTCCACACGTACCTAACTACTGACACTATAGTCACCCCTCGGAGTACTCGTTCCAATCTAATAAAAGTTTTCAAAGTTGTGATAAAGTCCTAAGATGCATGTGTCGACACTAAGTCCTGTATTTTCGGTCTCAGACTTTTGATAAAGAGATTTATCTTCTCTTCTTTAATAGCAATCAAACGAGAAGCAAATCTAGATAATCGTGTAACCCTTAAGTTAGATCACGACGTTTTCGTTCCTTTGAACTTTCTATCATTTTGATTCTAGTTATTATTGCTAACATCAACGTTACCTTTGACTTTAAATGAATTTTACAAATGTTCAAGTCACGGCAATGTTTAGATGTGATTGTTCTAAATGAATTTTGTACATACTAGCTATATTATGCATATAATGACGTCTATATTTTGTTAAGAAAAACCTTGTGAGCTTGCCTTTGAGACGAATTGTGAAGCATTGTGAAGTTTGTGCTTGGTGCAATGCAATCGAGAACATAATGGACTTAACTTCGGCTTTGTGAGCTAGAATGACATCTTTTTGGCTTTGTTCATAATTCGTATCCCTTTGCCACTGCCGGTCACTCTAATGTTCTAGTTTTATCCAGGTTAGTTGGTTCGAATTTTTTAATAATTTTTAATATATATCATGTATAAAAGAATCAAATCATATATATAATTTATTTAATTTCTTCAAAATACTTAAAAAAAAACGAAACTTGAAATATAATAATATATTGAGAGAAAAATAATAAACGTAAGTTAAATAGTGATAATATTTTAACGATATAGATTATAATTTACTAAACGCTTTTTTATATTTAAATCTAATAAAATCTTGAGTCCAATAAAGTGTTGATAAGGACGGTATGAATATACTATACAAACCACAAAAAGGCTCAGTGTCTTATGACTATAGCAGCTTAGGCTTGTCCGAATTAAACTCCAAACCCATCCAATAACTTTTGTCCAAGAAGGTTGAACTGAAATCCATTTAGCGGATAATGGATCTACGTGATCGAATTAGGTCGAGTGACTTTCAGTCTCGTTTGGTTAGACACCGACCCATTCAATATAAACAACAATGGGTCAAGTAACATTTAGTCTCATCTACTTGAACTAAAATTTGGTACGACATTCTTTTGAGCTGCTCGTTGAGCAGCTTCATTATCTCGAGTATCTAGATTAATCGGGATTTTTCAAAAATATTTAAGAGCAATAATTAGTGTGTTTAGAGCCAAATACTGAAAATAAAAATAATAAAGTAGAAAATAAAAATAATAAAGTAGAAAATAAAAAGTTGGGAGACAAAATTGTATTATTGGTATTATTATAATTCTGAAAAGGAAAGCTACCGGTAGAAAACGGACATTGGCGTAGCAAACAGAAGATCACAGCCGACCATCACAACGCCATCCGACTCGTGGAGAAGCTGATCGCCCCCTCTCTCTCTAAATTTCACATTTCCCTATTTCCTTCTCTCTCTCTCTCTCTCTCTCTCTCTCTCTCTCTCTCGTTTCTCACTGCATTCCGATCCCCAAGATGAGCAAGGGACCTGGACTTTTCTTCGACATCGGCAAGAAAGCTAAAGGTATTCTTCTTCATATCTTCTTTTCCCCTCCAAATCTTCTCCTCCATTTCCAATCTCCGCCGCCGGAACGAATATTCATCGCTTTGTCTTTTCTTTTTTCAGATCTTCTGACCAGGGACTACATCTCGGATCAGAAATTCTCTGTCTCAACGTATAGCGATGCTGGAGTGGTAATAATGCCACTCTTTGTTTCTTCATTTGTTCTTCTTTTTTCGCTTCTTCGTCGCATGATTCCATAGGTCTAAGTCAGCGGTAATTAGTGTACCGCATGTTGTATTATTGATTGTTCTTTCCCCCCCTGGATCTTCAAGGTCGGTCAATGGAAAGTATTGGTTTCACTTTTTATGCATTCGTATTCTGTTTTGTAATGATGTAGTAGTTTTAATTGTCTTTTGAAGTGATTCTGCACCGACTGTTTGGGTTAATTATGTACTTTCACTGTTTGACTTGTTTTCGTTTCGAATCGGATATGTATTTCGGCCTTTGTTTCTTAAATTTTAGGGCAGAGATGTCTGTTTGGATCTATTAGCAAATGATCGTTTGAGATGATGCTGGATTTCTTTTTTAGTTCTAGGAATTTGAACAAGACATTGTATGGCCTATTTTTCCATTTTTTGTTCTCTTGGTGCTCTATTTCAGCTGTTAAATGCCGTCATTGCCATTGGATTTAGTCTCTTTTTCCTTATCTAAATTCGTCTCTTACTGTCCTATTTTCTTCCTCCGAACTTTAAAGTGTTCCATGAATTCTCACTATCGTGAATTGTATGTTAATGTCTTCTAAGCTGAAATCATAGTCTTTGAGTTTTTGGACGAATATCATGAGTTCATTTCAGCCATGTCTCTACTAGATTCCTTCTCCAATTGCTAGTTCATGTTAGTTAAATCAAATTATGGAGTGACTTCATGTCAAATTGTATTCATATATTGTTGTCCTTACTCTTGTAGGTCCTTACCTCCACTGCAGTGAAGAAAGGGGGACTTTCAACTGGGGATATTGCAGCATTGTACAAGTACAGGAATGTTACATTTGATGTTAAAGTTGATACGGAATCAAATGTGAGTTCTTTTGCTTATAAATCTATTAATTATGAAGATAATAAAGATTCATCTATTTATGAATTAACAATACGAGTAAAAAATAATCAAGAAAGTTCGTACAAGTACAACACAGATAAATGGAAATTTTTGATATATCGATGGGTATCCCTATCAATAATTATCTAATAGATAATGATATTATAGATCAGGAAAAAAAATCTGGATAGAAAATATTTTGATTGGAGAATGCTGCATTTTTGTCTCGAAAATAAGGCCGATATTAGAGCTTGGATCAATATTGAGCCTAACACGAACCGTAATCAAAATTGATAAGAAGGATTTTTTTGTGAATCGCGTTTCTTTTTTCTGGATTAGGGTCATGCTACACATCCATGTCTTTCATCTTACCCATTATTTTATTTTTCTCAGATTTCTACAATCGTTACATTAAATGGAATAGTGCCATCCACAAAGACTATTGCTTCAGTCAAGATCCCAGATCATAACTCTGGCAAGGTAAACTGCAGAGCATTCTTTCCATTAGTGTTGGAGATCTCTTTTGTACTTCAAATTGCTTGTTTCTGATTATTCTTTCTTCTTGCGGCAGTTGGAGATTCAATATTTCCACGATCATGCAACCTTCACCAGTGCAGTTGCCTTGAATCAAAACCCCATAGTCGATGTTTCAGCCACCCTTGGTACTCCAAGCTTTGCCTTTGGTGCAGAAGCAGGATATGACACCACTTCTGGTAACTTTACAAAGTATTCTGCTGGCATTAGCGTGACAAAACCCGACTCATCTGCTTCGATAATCTTGTAAGATATCATTCCCAATCTACAAGTTCTTTTGTTATGTTGGGTCTGTTGCTCATTCTAATCCATAGTTCCTCCTCTCCTTTAATAGAGGTGACAAGGGAGACTCAATAAGAGCTTCCTATGTGCACCATTTGGATCAACTCAAGAAGAGTGCTGCAGTGGGAGAGATTACTCGAAGATTCTCCACGAACGATAACACTTTCACGGTAGGCGGGGCGTTTGCTGTCGATCATTTGACAGTGGTGAAGGCGAAGCTGAACAATAATGGGAAACTTGGGGCACTCCTCCAGCATGAAATTGTTCCAAAATCTTTGTTGACCATCGCCGGTGAGATTGACACAAAGGCATTGGACAGAATCCCCAAGTTTGGTTTGTCTCTTGCTCTCAAGCCATAATTGTTCTAAAAATTTCTTGTGAAGGGGACTCAAATTCTTGCGCTGCTCGTGAAAAGAGAGCACTCAATAAGTAGTTCCACAGATTCATATTTCTTTAGGTCTTCTGATACTGTGGATTGTTTGTTACTCCCCCTCCCCTCTATTTTTGTTGGTTTTTCCTTTTTAGGCTTTGGAGGCATTTTGTCATTTTGACAATCCGTAACTTCTTAAATCGGAGAGAGTTAATGATTTCGATTTCAAACGTTTCAATTTGATCGTGTCACCACATTATTATTATCGAGTCTTTTCAATCTCGTGTCTATATGTGATGAATGATATGTGATTCAAGGTCTCAAACAGTGGTCGCTACAATAAATGTTTGTGGCAATAATGTTAGAAGAATTGAGAGGATATCTACTCAAATTGGGCGTGGGAACATTTTCTTTGCACGGCCACTGAGATTTTTTGTGTTTCAATTGATAAGAGTCTAAGAATGAGTCAAAATTCAACCAGGGAATCAATCAAATCTTCATTATTTCCTCATCAATACGATAAGAGTCTAAGGATTTTTAGTTTCTTATAGAGAAAAGAATCACAAAAAGTCTAAGAAGGGGAAAATGACTTAAGAAATTTTTTAGATTATTTTTAAATAAAATTTAAAAAATATACGACTAAATCACTAAAATACCCATGAAGTTTGAGTTAATTACGAGAATGCCATTGCCTAAATCTAGAATTTTCGACCATCCTGAGAAGTTGCTGGATCATCACCAAATTTGGATATGTCCCAGAAGACCCAACTCATCGGATCCAATTAGTGCAATTCAAAATGGAAGTTGGCAAGCACTTAATTGGAGAATACATTTCTCTTAAAATATTATAGTCGTTTATATTTTGGGTCTCTCCCTCTCGAATTTCTTCTAAATTTGGGACATGTAGTCCATAATTTTCGTCCAAACGTATTCCTACACCTTCTAAAAGTGATTGCCCACAAGTTCCATGAACAAAACAAGAGCAAAGAGTGTTCCTAACCTATTTGCCCAATCAAAACCGCCATTAAAGGAGTAGGAAAGAAGCTAAAAAATTATATTTATATCTACATGCAAAATTTTCCATTTGAACCAACCCAATCACTTCCGGGGAGTTCAAGAAGTATTTCTAGTGAAGAACACGAAGGCCCATAAGCTCAGGAGAGGAAAGAATTCAAAATTTTTATTTTCGAGTCAATTTGAGTGTAAGTTTCAATTTCCTCTCTACATGTTATAGGAAGTCAGGATGAGTTACCCAAGAGAGGTCAATTTTGTGTTTTGGTTGACTTTCATATCGAAGTATTAACTCCAAAATTAGCCACGATCACACAAAGTGATCATAGCTTGGAAGTTGCCATAGATCTGCACTCGTGTAGAAAATGATTTTGGACGAACTTTAAAAGATTATAACTTGAGTTATGACTCATCAAAAGGTATGGAATCGATTCTAATCCCTTCTTTGCAATCTCATCTTTAAGTTTCATGAAGAAATCGAGGAAAGGAACACTCTATAATAGATTGAAGAGCTGAGTTTCAAAGAGCGGTGATAAAGAGTGTGCGTCTTCTTCATTTCTAAGGAAGAAGAAGATGATGTGGCCTGAACTACATCAGCCAAAATTCTGACCTCCTCTCGGTTTTTCTCAAATTAACCCCCTTTCAAATTGGTTCTCATAAAATTCTTGATGGTTCTAGAGACTAGTCTCTCCGAGGAAGCTACCAAAGAACAATTGAAGTAATTCAGGTACCAAAAGCTCGTTAACAAAGGTCTTGAACAACGACTAAGAGGTAAGTAGCAAGTCTAAACTTCTCTTAAGACATACTTTAGAAATCGCTAGAATTTTGATATGAACCTTAAGTTAAGATTAAAAGGATTAACGAGGAATTAAGTAATCAAGAACTATGAGTGAAGGACCTAAACCAAGCATTTTGTTTGGAAATCAAGTAATGGTAAAATAACCCACTAAATGAATTCCACTATCTATGAAATGTTAGTGCTAGATATGTGACATAATAAGGATATGTGAAATTTTGTGATCATGGGATAAGGTTAAATAGCTAAACCAAGTAAGGATATAAAATGACCGTAATGCTCCTGAAGAAATTTACCAACGGTACCAAATAACCTCCAATTGACATGAAACTTTATATATAATCTAAAACTATGTCTTTTAAGGGTCGGGTACAATATCATAGCTATTGGACTATGTTTGGGCTCAAACCTTAATTTAGGTGTTAAATGACCATATTACCCTTATTGACGAAGACCTTGGATTACAAGGACTTGAGTAATTCTATTGGTCATGCAACTTTTAGGTCTCATTAACATGACATTATGGGTATTTATGACTTGAATATAACCATGTTCATACTTACTTTAGGGTTAATACATATTATGAATAAGGGTGTGATATACGTTTTCCTGCAAACCTTGGGTTATACAAGTTACCATGCATGAAGACATACCCTAGGACTATGTACCAAGCCTTGCACACCCCATGAAGTCATGACCCTTCAAGTTGCTAGGTACCACTCTACTATTCCGTAAGTAACTTATGACCTCCTACTACATGATGCACTAAGAGGCCCATGATTCATTTTCTAGGTGGGATGCCCTACACCATATTTTTTTTAGGAGGATATCATGCTCAGGCCTCATGTATTCCCTCACTTAGATGAGATGTCATGTGTCATGGTTATGCTCGTCCAAGACATGTTGTCCATGGTCGCCTGCCCGTTGCATGTCAAAACCCATGTGTTGTATCCCTTTATTGTTTTCCTCTACTGCTTTCATGATGTATAGTTTATTTATTGTATGGCGTTTCGACAGAATCATGCCTATGCTTAGTAGACCTGAAATGCCTCATAATGTACGGTAGAAAGATGCGACTAGTAGCAATTCTTTCTATCCAAAGTTATATGCTATTTAAGTCGTTGAGTTGTCTTTTTCACTTATAGCTTATAACATTACTTTCTTCATTTCTCTTCATCTTGCTTTCGAACTCTCTTTTTAAAATGTCTCTCTACCTCCTTTTTTCTAAAACCTTCTTCTTAAAGCGAGGTTAGAGACTTGGGTATACGTCGTCCGACTGAAGGTGACACCATTTCAAGTTGGCCGACTCGCTTATGAACGTCCCCTAAGAGAATGATTGTGACAATTGATATGAGATCTTATTGAATAGCTTATTGAATTACCTCAGTAAGGCCTACTCTCTTGAGTCTAAAGGTCTAAAGGAGTGAAGTTGGGAAGATCAGGGTAGATATGCTCTAGATTGACAATCAACTATGGATGCCATTTTCTATTTTCTGTTCATTTTCATTTACGGATCTCATCCTTCCTTTCTATAATTCCTTTCCTTTATAGAATCGATCACATTCCCTTTTGAATTTTGTAGTGAGATGCAAGGATGCGCATCAAGGAAAGAGAAACTAGCTCAGTACAATGAAGCTCAACACCTCGACAACCCATCCTTAAATACGCATGGTCCTTGCTGAAAGTCACATACCATATGTAATTAATGTTGGGCAACATCGTATCAAAGAGAATTTGGATGTATCACGAAAGGTACGCAAGAATTATCTTATTAATCAAGCGGAGACTCGGCTTGGCAAAATTCTCATACACAAATTGATAAGATTCATGTTTCTATAATCAATGAGTGTACATTCTCAATACGAGACTTCGTAATTTGGTTAAGATGTTCAGTTCGAATACACAAATTCATACCAATTTTGTCTCGATCACGGTTAACTAGATGTAGCTTCCAAAAAATTCATTTTTTTTATAATGAATGATGATGTTCACGTACCTGTTCATTCAAGCCCTCATTCCTTCCATAATTTGAATATCATTTGGATAGCTGATCGTGGAGCTAAAACTATGGTTAGGGTGACCATCAAAGCAATAGATTCATGAGACTGACTTGCTTACCAGCCCAAGGGGTTTGTTTTAATATCATAATGAGATTTGGGGCAAATTTGTCTACCTTTTAAACCCAGAATCCAACCCCGCTTACTGTTGGTCTACGTTTGCTACTCAACCCGTTCGACACCGACGCAACCAACTGCAACCCCTAACCACGAACTCCCCGCCGCACAAGCCTAAGTTCCGAGTTTCTGAGGGTAATTTGGTTCTGCAAATGCAGATTTAAGAACACAACAAAACAGAAGTTTGATCTGAGGCTGGTAATGACAGGAATGTAAGAGAGAACTTTAAAAATACCTGTTCTAAGGAAGCTTGAGAATGGATACTTGGCTTGGGAGCCAATTCAAGCATATGGAAACCAAATTCAACCAAAATCCATTCTAAATAATAGATTTTTTCAGAAAAATTCATGATGTTAACACACAATTTACTACAAACTCATTCCAACCAAAATTCATTCTGATTCTGTAATAAACAAAGCTGCCAAAACCAAACATTTCAAATTACATATAACCATACCCTGTGGAACAACTCTCCAAAAACTTTTTAAAGAGAGAAAAAACTCACTTGGGCATTCTTCTAAGATCTCACAAACTTCAACGTTTTGAAAACAAAGAATCGAACTTCAGTTCAGAATTCATTCACAAGAACAAGACAACAAAAAATAACCTTCATACAATATAGACAAACCGTAACAATTAATTTGAGTCTTTCTGAGCTTACAGAGAGAGTGATTCTTATCATTTAGTTTCATTTAAGTCAATTTTTTTTTATGAGAAACATCACTCCAGCCAGAAACACTAAAGAATTCAGAAGGGTATTAAAAAAAATCCCAAGGAAAGGAGCCACAACGACTAACTATTGTTAATACATGAAAGGCTCAAACCAAAAGAATAATGCTTCACGGATAATTACAAAACTTGAAGTAATCAAAGTCCATGGATAACTTTGATTAATGGTACTTCAGTTAAGGGCAGACAATTAAGAGTTCATCTAATTTCCAAGGAAAATTATCAATCTGAGTTCAAAAATGCATGCTAGTTCACCTCCTAAAGGAATGAGATAATAAAGTAAACTCCTAATAAGCATAGCACAATTTCCTATTGATACGAGTCCACATTGCAGTAGGTATGGAGTGAAATCACTTCAAAGTAGTAAGGGCAAAATTATGGTAAAAGCAACAAACTAAATTCTTCAATTAGAAACCGAAAAGGTTAAGGTTCAAGTTAAATTCACAATCGCCTTATGTTCTTCAACAATAATCATTGTCACCCAGAAATTAAATCAGTCTCAATAGCAAATACAAATTCTCCATTCAAAGGGCAAGAACAGAGATATTAACAAACGGAATCTTACGATATTGCATTGAAAAATAACCAAAAATCCAGGTAACGAGAGAAACGGAAGAACTCAAAGCGTCAAAAACAATAAAACATTGTCTCAACTTTCCGGATCATATTAAACAAAACCATAAGTTTAAAAGCGAATCAAAACAGAGAGAACATAGATCTAACAGAAGTTTAAAAAAAAGTTCACCAGATCATAATTAGTCGACACTTTGCATAATATCCTCAGCGGTGAATTTAGTGCCCTTATCCTTATCTGCAGAAGCACGGCCCTTAGCCTTACGATCGAGAAGAGACTTCCGGTCCTTGTCCAACTTGAGCTTTGTGATCACAACCTTGGACGGATTGATTCCGACGTTAACGGTAGAGCCGTTAACCTTCTCTCTGGTGATGCGTTCGATGTGAATGATCCACTTGCGACGGTAGACCTGTACGACCTTACCTTCGCGGCCCTTGTAGGTTCCTCTCAAGACCTGAACTTCATCGTCCTTGCGAATCGGCATAGAGCGGACATTGTACTTGGAGCGCAGATCTCCGGAGAGGGGAGCACTCATAAGAACCCGCCGGACGCTCGACGGCGCTGAGAAGTGAGCCTTGCGACTCTTACGGCGGGAGCTGGAGACTCTAGGGTTGTACTTCATTGCGATTGATTAGGGTTTTGGTCTCGCTCCTGACTGAATCCAAAGGGTATTGAGGATAAGCAAATGCAAGAGGAAGAAACCTAATTTTAAGGGTTCATTTAATTTAGGGGATTGGAAAAAACAATGCTCATATTTACCAAAATACCCCTGGTCCATGATTTAATTAACAAGTTTTAATTTAAAGTTTAATAGTGTTTAATGGTTTAAAATGAAAATTTGTGATATCAATTTTTTTTCCTAAAAAATCGAGAAAAGCATAAATCCCAATATTCAAGAGAAAACCGTCAATCGTGCATTGGCCTTGTATAACGAACCACTTTTCAAGAGACTCAAGCTACGAGCAATCACTTATTGACATAGAATATTTGAAAATGCACTATATTTTAAAATTTAATAACCATCGACAATAGAAAATCCAAAGCAATAAAATACCGCATATAGGGTTCACAAAATAACCTATCCGAAACAGCTAAATACAAAATAATGAATTCAAGTAAAGCTTAAAATTAGCCCCACAACTTATGCACGCCCTTGTCGAACTCTCTATCTAGGTCTAAAAAAAATTAACATAGTATGAATGAGTATATGTAACGTTTAGTTTAAAAAAAATAATTTGAAGTTGCCGGAGGACGCAAGAATTCTGGCGTGCTCCACACGACAACGCACTCCTAGGATCTCCAACCAATCTTCCACCAACACTCTCACTCGACTCCTCGGCCATACACCCACGAACACCTGCAACAGAAAGTGGGAGTTAGAGAAAAATCGAAGTTTTTTGGTGAGATTTGAGAACGAAATCCCATGACCGAAACGACCAAACCAGACATCGAAACGTTTGATTCACGTCACAGGAAGGATCCTCGACGACTGGACATCAATCTTAGGTACATTTCATGTCCTTTCCATGTGCATCATCATCAATAACGAAGTTGAGAACTTGGAGGTGATAAAACACTTATAAATCTATGATTGTAGGCATTTTCAAGTCACAAGACTTCGAGAAAGAGAAGAAGAGAGGGGGATAGAGAAGTAGAGGAAGAAAAAGGAAGAATCTGAGAACCTGAGGCTCAAATCGCAGCCCATCCTGCAACTTGTGACTACAGCTCAAACTACGACCCGTGATCCATGCCTCCATCCGAAGTCACCTGCACATGCGTCGGCCTCGTATTGTGCCACGTGGCACGCCTACAGTGAACGAATCCTTCGACTTGGTCGACTTAGATGCCTCGACTCAGCTTCTTGTGGCTCCAACTCAGCTTATTCAACTCAATCCACCTTTTTTAGCACAATTTTTACCGTTCCAATCCTCTCAAACCTGTTTTCGATCCCAATTAAGGTAATGGAGGTCGTTTTAATGTCGTATCTCACATATGTCAGTTGGATTTATTATTAAATTGTGAAAAACTAACGAAAGATGACAAATGATTTAATAGGAAACGAACCCCAATGACATTTGTTGCAGCTTTCGAGGAATGGGAGCTAACGTTATTTAAATTAGAGAGAATATCGGCTAAGGCTAACCAAGTAAGTGATCTTACTGTAGGATAGGCTAGAGACTTGTTTGCTGTAATGACTACATGTGCCTAGTGGCACTAGCTCATGTTCTTTATGTTGTATAACTATGACATATGATGTATGAGTTATGACGTATGATGACGTATATGAGTTATCTGATGATGCTTGATGACGTGCTATGATGATTATGATGTATTTGATGACATTATGATGGCGATGTATGAGGATTATGATGCATGATGTTGTTATCTTAATATGACGATGTTTTCCATATTAAGCGTGATATACATTATGAATGCCATATTGCATCATGTCAAGAAATCAGCCTAAGACACAACCCTACAGAATGTGAATAACGAAGTTAAGATGAATAATTATTGTGCATATATTACTATAAGTAATATAGAGATGAAAACTAGGGTTGTGTCAGGAAGACATTTTAAAGACAAGAAATAGAGGGACCTCATGCATGTTTATGTGTACATAAGCATTGGGTACTTCCTCTTTTATGATGATAAGTGCAGACACACACATTATGATGATGACGGTGATCATGTCGAGCATGACACTCAGGAGTCTACTGACCTTCGGACGTCACTACGAATAGCTAGCTCGATGATGATGGGTCTAGAGGGTGCAAAACACCTGAGGATTCACACTCACACGTATGGATCGCGTGTAAGAAAGTACTACGTATCCATGTTAGTCTGGACTGGAGGCCACCCCTAGGATGAGTTAACGATAGGTCCCTAGAGCATTTTTGTGTGTGTTTGCATTTTTGCATGGCCTCTATAGTGGAGTCACTTACCGAGTAGTCTTTGAAATATTCAGGCCATGTGATACATTATTTTTCAAGTAAAGGCAATGCGTCAGTATTATGTGTTGAACACGTAAGTTGTTTTATTCTTTTGAAATTTATTGCATAAACATATGATATATTAAGAGTTATATTCTGCATATGAGTTTAGACTGACATGAGTAGCGACTCTAGATAAGTAGAAATTTAGGGTTGTTACAATATAAAAATACTCAACAAATAGTTTCTTAATAGTTGAATCGAATATCTCAAGGCAAGAATATTGTTTCTGTAAGATTCGGATAACAGTTAGCCTTGTTTCTGTAAGATTCAGATTACCTTGTTGATCGAATATCTCAAGGCAAGAATATTGTTTGAGATTCGAATCACTCCACAAGCAAGATTGATCATGTCGAGCTTGAATGATTCTACATGCAACCTAAACTACATAGAATTGCCAAGAAACTTAGCCATTGGCTAAAGAAGAGCACAAATGCTTCTTTTACTATATTTTCCAAGTCCCTTTTAAATACAACATACATGGCTTTATATAGCCTCAAAATGAAACTACTAGAGGCATTCCAAGAGTTGTAACATTCATACTTAATGGCCATAATTAACCATTATGTAATTGTAACCAAAAGTAAATAAAAAGTCTTAAAATACATTAATGAAATACAATAACTCTAATTGTAATCCACCCAAAATTTATAACATGAAACTTCATTCTTCTTCAATGTGGAATGAATTGAAATATCTTTTGATAATTTCAACAATATTTTCTTCACATCTTCATTGAAGCATATTATATAATTGATGTCTCTTGGTTCCTATCACTAACCAAGGGAAAGAAAAATGAAATACAGAGTCACACAATACTACTAAAGGGGGAAACACAGCAAGAGACAGAGTCACAGAATACTACTAAAGGGGGAAACACAGTAAGAGACAGAAGACTGTGAATATAATTATAAAGAGGAAAAAAAAAAGGGAAACACGATAAAAATGTTAAAGGGTATTAAACACAGTAAGAGAAAATAGAATATCGGTAAAATATTAAAGGGTATTAAATGGTTTGTATAAAAATAATACTATAACAAACATATATAAATATTTCAAGACTTAACTCATGCAAAGACTCTATCGTTCGCATGAATTATAACACATGGACCAATATAAATTAGAGAAACAATTTTGTAGAAGTTCAAACTTGAAACTGATGTCATTGGTTCACATTGGTTGACTTGGATTTCAATGGACTTTCATTAAGGATAACGTTGGGACATCAGCCTAAGCTAATCAAGTAAGTGGCCTTAGTATTAGCACGTTTATAATTGATGTTGACACGTCCCCGTGGTTCTGCACGTGTCATATATATTGATATGTGTGAATTATCTGTGGATCGATATGCTTCTTATATGTTATGTATATGCTATAATATATGAATTGTATGATAATAATTACGGTGTCATGTGTTCAATGACATGTTTGAGATAAGATACGAGAAGGATGCACAAAACGAAATATAACGACAGGAGTAAGATACGTTCATGAAACTTTAAGGTTAGGCTACATAACGGAGTGCTATGGGTAGGGGAGATTGATGAAAGAATACGGTTAGGTTATGGGTAGAAAGTGATAGGTTTGTGATAGATTGATAGAACGATAGCGTTAGGATACGTTCCTGTGATGATATGACTAAGGTATGTTCACGTAACGATATGATTGTGATAGGTATAAGAATATTAAGGCTATGATAAGTTAGGAAACGATATGACCACGAAGTGTTTAAGATATGACATATTTATGATACGATATATTGTGATGTGATATGTTATGTTTAGATTGTTTTGTGTGACCATTGAGGTAATTGTTGTATGAATTGCACGTTATGAAATGACATGTTAAAAGCATGGAGCGTTATGTTATGTTTTGTAAATTGTATGTATACAACATGTTATGAATGACACGATATTACGATAAATGAAATAAAATATAACCCGTTAGAATTATGCATGATATGAGAACTGAAAAAATGAGAAAAAATATGATATGAATATAAAACGATAGTGGGGTTATATTTAATAATGTCGAAAATAGAAAAATATTGGGAACTCATGCATTATGTGTGCTCATGCATTGGGGGGTACCCCTATTTCATCACGACGGGCAGGGATACGATCATTATATTTTAGATAATGCTGCTGGCAGGGGTACGATCATTATGTTTTAGATAATGCTGCCGGCAGGGGTACAATCATTATGTTTTACATAATGCTGCCAGCAAGAGTACAATCATTTTGTTTTACATAATGCTGCCGCGGCGATTACTAGTTCTAACGGGAATCTAGCCTAATGAGCTCTCAGAGTATGCTCGCCCGACAAGAAAAATGGCCCAGCGGTTTGCGAACTGACTGGTGAGTCCATACTCGCACTTATGAGTTGTGTGTAGAGTATATGGTACACATCCAAGTTACCCGTTAGGACAGTACCGTAGGAAAATAGATTGAAAGGATAGATCCCGTCATTGCATTCGCATGTTCTTGCATCCAACCCCAATAGTGGGGTTACTTATTGAGTATTTCTTTAAATACTTAAGCCATGTGCTACTACATTTTTCAGGATAACATAAGGCATTCCTGTACGGCTGACGATGACCTCGCAATTCGAGACCATGACACATGCATAGGGTATTGGTATTTATTTTCTTAGACTTAGGCTAAAATAGGATGTTTTAAATTTAAAATAGGATGTATTTAGCCTTTTTGTTGTGTCGTTTTAAAGGTGTTTTCGAAACACGTAAGTCCATGGCTGTGTTTTAAGACAAATGTTACGTTTTATAATTTAAACGAAGTCTTTTTGCATTTAATGTTCATGATAATATACACAGCGACCTTAAATTAAGTAGAAAATTTCGAGTCGTTACATATTTGGTCTTAATCAAGCATTCTCGATGACATTTTATAAGTAATATTATGGTCGAACCTTTTCTATTGAATCAAAACCCTTGAATTGAGTTATATATATATATATATATTTTTTTTAGGTATCCCTTTTAAGGTGTTTGAAGCATATTGACAACATCTATATTACTTTGTAAGTGTTAAATCTAAATTGAAGCTTATTTTAGGTTTGGGCTAGGGTTCTT
The DNA here is from genome assembly GCF_002738365.1 of Cucurbita moschata. Taxonomy (NCBI): domain Eukaryota; kingdom Viridiplantae; phylum Streptophyta; class Magnoliopsida; order Cucurbitales; family Cucurbitaceae; genus Cucurbita; species Cucurbita moschata. The sequence goes on along the minus strand of NW_019268584.1, from coordinate 758,445 downwards.
GCTCGCAATAATCAAATAATACGCTCTAGATCAAACTTCAATCACATAACTAAGAACATGAACATATTTTAATCCCACCAATATTCTTGAAATTATTGGCTGAACACGTTTTTTTTTTTTTTTTTTTTTTTTACTTCAAAAGGCACGATAACAAAAGTTTAAAGCTTAAATAAGCTAACAAAAACACAAGGCAAGAATTTTTACCTACCCTAAATGAACCGGGCACTATAATTTATGAATAAAGTAAACAAAAAATATATTTTAAAATAGAGAAAATCCAAAAAGTAGCAAGCTCCCTCGAACACCGAAAATGAATAGCCACCCAATGTCATTGAAACTAAAGAAAAAAAAAATGGAAGCTTCCCAATCTACGTCGCGTGTCTACTAGCCCGTCACCACTCGACCCACAACCTAGAACCCTGCAATCCAATTATCCGTGCCTCGACTAAACTCCAACTCGTGCATGCCTACTCAACTTTGACCCATTTACCTAGACCATGACCCGAATGTGACTTACACTTTTCTATCCCAAACTTGGCGGTGATGGCTCCAATGACGTATACGGCTCGATTCATCCAACTTTACTCTGCACTATTTCTTGTGATAAGGATCAAGGTGTTCCAAATGTTCCAACTGGACCTATTACACAAACAAAGGTCAAGAGGATTCAACAAGCATTCATTCTTCATCTACAAAATTGGATAGACTCGAGTCAACCATCATTTCATGTGTTACAAGATGATTTGATTGAGGAATGATCATTTGGAGCTTCAGACTTGAATATTTGCAGGGTTGAAATAGGGGATGAAGTTGCAAACATCATTTCATGAGTTGTTAGAAAACTTTATTTATTATTTTTAATTTCATAAAGTTTGTAATGGTCAAATGGTCAATTGACTTCGTGTTTTGTGGAGATTTAAGGGGATCGGGATTAAATCATGGCCACAAACGTTTTTTGTAGGGAGACTATAAATACCCACAAATTATTATGTAAAAAGAAGATTTGTAATGAATGAAATTGATCTCTCTAGGTGAGACGTTCCCTTGGAAATTCAAGTATCATCTTTGTCATTCTACGTTTCAAGCAATTCTTGTGGTATTGCATTTGAGTCATTCAATCGAGCCTTGATCAAGTTCAATTGTGGAGTGTCTCAATTTAAAACAAGGTTCTAAATCTTGCTTCTAGATCTTCGATTGCCGAATTTTATATAAGAAGGTCTTAATTTCTTTGATTCACGGGTTGTCGCTTCAATAGAAGCTTGGATCGTTGGGATGATGATTAGAGTTATCTCATCAATTTGGTATCAGAGCCTACGTTACATCTATGTGGCCTACTCTAGAATTGATTTTATCTTTCGTTTATTGGTTTATGCTATTGTTTTTCTTTTTCTTCAAATCTGTCCATTTATTTTCTTGCCATTTTCATCATTGTTCATCATCTTTTGACCTTGTTCTCATTTTCTTTTTAAGGATCACATTTAGATCTTGAAAAAAAACCAACAAAAAAAGAAATCCTTATAAGTACTTATCATTCATTTTAGACCATTTGCATGTTTATTTGAAGATCAAATAACCTTTGATTCACATTTTTTTCTTATTCCATCTAAATCTAGAACCCTTCTGTTTGATATATATTTTTTTTCTCATCATTAGACTTGAAGATAACTTCTAAATTTTTCAGAATTCTAGAACAAAGAAAATTAGATTGTTCTCAAATCTTCACAACCATTCTCTTTTTGGAATTCTTTTTTTGAGTGCAATTCCATCCAAAAATATGTTTGTGCCCTTATTTGTTTGTTTATTTCTTGTTTTTATTTTGGTGTTATTTCATAATTAACTTCTCATCCTGATAATTGAATAGCTTGCTACTATCAGAATTGTTTTATCCATATATTAGCCTACCTTGATCATAATTTAGTCACTCTCCCAAATAGCCTACCTTTGTGTGTAATAAACACGAGTGTCCCTGAGTGTAAAATTCGTGAGTTGCGTGTGTGAGGTCTTAAACATATTTAACTATTGTTAGACAATCATGAACCAAGACGGAGGAAATGGAGGAGAAATCAATGAAGCTAGGTGGAGAGACGCAAAGGTCGGAACCATTACTCGTTTGAATCAAGTTATTAGTACATTGACAAACCGGATGGAGTGAATTGAAATAACCTTAGGTAATCTTCAAGGAAGGGAAGTACTCTTGAATGAAGGAGTTGAAAATGAAGAAGATGACAATGCCACCCTTTTAGCGGGACATAGTCCTAGGGGAGGGAGAGATGTCAGTTGAGAGAGAGGAAGAGTCAGAAGAAGGGGTAGAGAAATTTTAGCACAAGTATAATTGAGAGGAAGTACCAATAAGAGAGAGGAGAAGAAAGAGGAGTTGGGGGTTCATATTTTCAATGATACTTGTAGCATATCTACTCTTTCAAAACCTCCATGATATTTAAAAACATGGGATAAAAAGGAGCAAAAATTAAAATTAGATGAAATGCTTTAATAACACGGTATCATATCTTTATGCATCATCTGAAATGGGAAAAAAAGTAGTAAGGGTGACTATATACTCATTACGTAGCCATACCTAAGAGTTGAAACTAGACTCATGTTTATAAACCAAGATATTGAATGCATGAAAAGTCCTATTTATATGTTAACATGTTTAGTTACTGATATAAAATAAGTTGTCTTAATCATGCCACAAAGATTTCATGGTGGATGAAAAAATCCATATATGTTATGAAGTTTTATTGATTTTTTTTTATTATACGCAATTAGCTAGTGGCGATAATGGTATTGATGACCATGAAAGTTACCCCTTCTACTTAACCATAGGTTACTGTAAAGTTTATTTTCAAGGCTTTAAATAGTTATTCATGTTGTTACTTTAGTATGAAGATTTTTTGATATTATAATGAAATTTGCCTACAATACTTCTTTAGCCATGATTTTGTTCATGTTCATTTCTTGTGTTTTGATTTGCATGCTAAACTCATTAACTAGTTTTGATCAAACTATCTTGGAACGAATAAAAAAAAAAAAAAAAGTGAGAAAACGACACTCAGCCATACTGACTGAGTGTCTTGCCTTTACCCAAAATAGAAGTAGAACATGACTTGAGTACCTTAAGAAATAATCAGTAAGTGACCCCACATGCAATTCATTAGGGATCTAACGTTAAAACCTTTAGAGGGGTGGCCTCCAGTCCGAACAAAATTGGATGTGTAGTATTTCCCTACACACGACCAACACTTGCAAGCGTGAATCCCCAGGTGTTTTTCACCCCCTTAGACCCATTATAGTGGGGCTAGTTGTCCGTAGTCAGACGTTTGGAGGTTAGCAAACCTCCAAGTGTCATGTGAAACATGATGATTATCATCATAGTGTACGCGTTCGTACTCATCATCGTAAATGGGGAAGTAACCCGATGTATATAAACACACAAAATGCATGAGGTCCCTATAGTTTTTCATATTTAAATCATCTTTAAGACACAACCTTATACATTATTCACAAATCACAATAGGCAATGTGCATGCGTTGGCTTTCATACTTTCCTCATTATTAAAATCAATTAGGATTGGGTCTTAGAAAACCTGTCGTCATAATGTATCATGACATTTAGTACATGCACAATTTTACTAAGGAATAACATCATATTAAGTCATGGCATCATCATGCATCTTACATTGTCATGTTATCATGCATCATCATCATCATGTCATCATCATATAATGTCATCTTATAACATCATCGCGTAACATCCTTCTTATAACAGAGTCTCATCATCATATAATGTCATCATATAACCTCATCGCGTAACATCCTTCTTATAACAGAGTCTCATCATCATATAATGTCATCATATAACCTCATCGCGTAACATCATTCTTACAACATACTCGCATCATCATACAACATACTCACTTCATTATATAACATACTCACATGATTATATAATATAAAGCATAAATGACACGAGCAAGGATTGTTGGGCACGTATCGTCATAATAAGGCAAGTCTTTCAGCCGAGCCGATAGTAAGGTCAGTTACTTGGTTAGGATTTCATAGATTCCACATAAAGAATCATGAGTCATCCAAAATGTTCTTGGCCGTATAAAATAAAGGTTTGGAAAAAGCTTGAGTATTAAGAATATCAAGTAAGTCACTTATATTAAGAATTGTTGGAGTCCCATGTTGGCTAATTACGGGGAAGATCATTGGTATATAAGTAAAGGACACTATTTTTATTGGTATGGGGCATTTTGAGGAAACATAATGTAAAGCCATACGAGCTTATGCTCAAGTTACAATACCTTAGATGAGGATTCTTGCAAGTTCTCGGAGGAAACACGCCCAATCATCGTGTCGAAAAGCTAAATCGAGAATCATCCAACTTCGGTAAGGAACTGAGTTTTTCTTGATTTTCGATCTCATTTATTAAGCTTTGTGAGTATCAATAAAATGCAAGAATAATAGATTTGGATAGGTGGACTTGAGATCTTGAATTCTCGTGAAGGAATTGAGTTAATTTGAGTTACGAAATGGAAGATAGAAAAAATCAAAACAAATAGGTTGAAATTCTATTTTAAGGGAATCTAGAAAATTTGATGAATTAAGGCAATTAACGATGGACACGCGGCAACCGGAAAGGGAGAAGATGCGTCCGGCAACAAGGAGGACACGCGTCAAACATGCTATGGAGGGACGCACCAGACGCTGTGTTTTAACACGCATCCAACTGCTGACCCGAATACTTGAATCAGAAATCGACCCGCGCACCAGGAAGCGATCTGGCGACCCGTGGTCCAACTCGAATCCAATTGACAATCCCCTGCATGCCACGTGTCACGCCCAAAAAATTTGAAGGGTAAGTCTGCATCTGCTGGGGTTTGAAGCGCGCCCTGCCCGCACATGGGCCACCTACTTTCATCCGTTTTTCGCTCGATTTGCCAGTTTTTCGTCCCGATTCCAATGTTATCCTATTTTACTGTGAAATAGGTGCCTACAAAGAGAATTTGTAATTTTGGACTCCTTTACGACTATAAATCAAGTTTGAAAAGGCACGTGATAGACATGCAAGTAACCACATGAAATTAGGAAGTAATAATTGTAGGGTGCGCTTGGCATTGCATGCATGCTTGAGGAAATTACTCGTGGGTGACTAGATATTATAGTCATCTGCACTTAGGAAGTTAATTATATATTTGTTGGACTTGTTACCCTAGTAGGATTTCTTACTTAGATTTTGTATGCTTTCTGGATTGTCTTACTATTGCTTATATTTGTTCATGCTATGTGGTGAACGAGGGTATTTGTGTATCTACACTCCAGGTGATGATGGATGTTATCACCCTGTTGAGCTTGTGTTACTGCATGCATAGTTAATCATACATAAACTCCTGTTGAATGATTGTGTGATCTTGTGATGTGAATGATTAGTAGTAGTGTTGAGTTATGCCTAGGGTATACACTTGTAGGGATTGAGTTGGGTTTAGATAGGAAACTGTTATAGACTTGGAAGTCTTGAAAGAATGAATCTAGAAGCAAGCTAGAACCCCTAACTCAACAATCTAACTACCCTTGAGACTTAGAGGACCACTTTAGAACTCCGAGACGAAGGGAAAAAACTCCTTTTGCGACACTAGTCGGTATGACGTTCCAGGATTCTCCACTTCCCTTTCTACTTCTGTGTGGTATCATTGAGCTAGGCGAGATGTTAGTTAGGTTGATGTTACTCTGTGGTAGATCGACTACTCTGCACGGTGAATCCGTCTTATTTGTCGACTATTATTTGAGAAGTTAGTACTTCATACTTCCACAGGATCAAGTTGATTTGTCAGGCTATTACTAAATTACATTTGGAGACCGTTATTTGAGAACTTTGAATCTAGAGGATCATCATCCACGGATTACAACCAACGTATAGAAGCTTCGTTATTTGTTGTTCAAGGATGACCGACTAGAAAATTTTCTAACTAGCCAACAAGCCATGGCTATGAAAATGAGAGGCATCACGTTGAAGGGCGAAGAAGAAGCTCTCAACACAAGTGAAAGTTGGAGCAAAAATAATTTGTCCACCAAAGGGAAATACAAAAATGCTAATAAAGGAACAAGTCAACAAGAAACCTAGCAACCCTCATAAGCTCAGAATAATGAAAACAAGAGTTCTTAAAGGAAGAAAGTTGAAGGTATTTAGTACAACGACGGAAAGAAGGGCCATAAGTCCAAGGTTTATTGGTTAAAAAAAAAAAAAGCTTGCGAAAGCAATGCAATAACTTCCAAAAAGAAGATGGAGGACAAACGGATATAGAGGTAGTATGTGCCTCAGAAGAAGATGAGCTAGTGCTCATGACCATGATGGGAGACCACCGATTATGAGCATTATTAGACCATTGATTCAAGGTGCTCAAACCACTTAATGAGCTATGTACTGCTTCAATTTAAGGTAAAAGCAATACACACCTGTATGACTGAGTGTCGTTTTCTGACTTTTTTTTTTTTGAGTCGTTACAAGATAGATTGATCAAGATTACTTGAATGACTTTAACATGCAAATCTAAACACAAGAAATACAAAGGAACAAAGGAACAAATTCATGGCTTAAGAAGTATAATATATAACTTTGATTATGATATCAAAAAAATTTCATTTTAAAGTAACAATATTAATGACTATTTATTGCCTTGAAAATAAACCTTTAACCTCTGGTTAATTGGAAAGTTGTAGACAATTCTCTAAAACTTTTATCTGTATTTAATGTCATTTTTTAATTTTATTAACTGAATCTTCCATTTTGTTTTTGTCTCGTATTTACTCTCTATTATGTTCACATGTATTATTGTTAAATTTTTAATTGATTGTTGCTTTCAAATCATCTGGGTCTAGTTTGTCTCTCTGTTCCTTTTTTTTATCTTTTAAAATTCTATTCACATATGTTATTCAACTTTTAATTCATTTTTTTTTTTTTGCCTATTCATTTACTCTAAAGTAAAATTGTTAGCATTTAATTTGTAACTCAAACTAAATAACGGTAAAAATTTAGAGAAAATTGTAGATATAATTGAATGATCGATTGTGATCTCCAAACAATGAAATTAGGATAAAAGAAAAGGAAGATTTAATATATACCTTAGCAACGGTAATATTATACCTTAACAATTGTTAGCATTTTTTGGTTTTTTCTCAAATTGACATTTTTTTTTTTGTTGTTTGTTTGTTTTTTTTTTTTTTGCAATAACGGCAATATTATAGGGTAAAGGGTTGGTTAAAGATAGATAATTGGAGAAAGGGAAGAGAGGTTAACCAAGAAGAGTGGGGAAATGTTGTTTTTCTAATAAAGCTAATCTTTCTTATTTGTTTATTTATTTATATATATATATCTATATTTTTTAGGTTATTATAGAAGCTATTTTGAAAAGCTAAAATCACATCGTCAAAGAAAATTAAATATATAGTTTTTGATGTTAAGGATGAAGATGCACAAGTTTCTCTTGATTTCTGTCGTTACAATGGCTATGCTTTCTCTTTTAGTTTGCTCTCGTACCCTCTCTATCATCCCTAATTGCTCCCCTACTCCCTCTCTTTCTCTCTTTCAATTTTATGAGGCACTAATTTTTTGTTTAATTCGATTGATGCATGCAGATACAGAGGTGAAGGAGGGAACTTCACTTTCATTAACTTGTAATGAAGTTTGTCCAAAGGACAGCGACGTTGAAAACAATAAATGCATACAATTATGCTTTAGAAGAGGATTTAAACATGGAGTATGCATTCCAACCTCAGCAAAAATGAGTTGTTGTTGTGCCCCTTAATTTTGATTAAACTTCAATTCATTTCTTTGTAAAAGATATGAAATTATCAATAAAATTATAAACTTATCTTTTGTTCGAGTTTAATGCATTGTTCTATAAATTGCAGTTCTCAAGATTGATTGCAATTGTGAACATCAGAAGTGTTCTACATAAGATCAAAGAATTAACGAGGGCCAACAATTTCAAGTTTCTCTATTAGAATCCATATTACAAAAACAAGTTCTAGAGGTTCTTGCATAATTTTGCTTCGTTTATAGCTAATAGCACAAATATTTTGACAAATTAACATAGATTTAGTAGATAGAAATCTTCAAGAATGAGAACCGAAAAAGTGCCTAAAAATTTTGGAAAACAAAACTTGAATAAAATTTTAGTTCAAAAGCTATACTCTAGAATTCTGGAAACAACACTATTGTTAAAAAAAATTATACGAAATAGAAATAATTGTGAAACACCATGTCTCTTCTACAAAACATGAAAAAAAAAATCCAAAATGAGAAAATTTCAAAAAATTTAATACAACCATGCTTTTTTCTTCTAATTTCGAATAACGAATAAGACAATGTGAGCATGGTGATAATTGGTATCGGCTACAAATATGTACCTGACATCAACTTTTGGCAACAAACTAAAGTTCATATTAAAAAAATATATATATATCAAGCATACCTAATCTTTCAAAACCTTCACGATATCTAAAAACATGGGATATAAAGAAACTAGGGAAAATTAAAACTAGATGAAATAATCTTGTCACACGGCCTAATATATTTATATATCATCTAAAATGGAAAAAAAAAATAGCAAGGATGACAAAACTCATATGTTATTTAGATTTAAGGAGGTTTTATTGTATTTTTTTATTTTATTTTTAAATTTTAGAGAATTGTCTTTATGATTATAGGTTACAATTAGCTAGTGGCGTTTATGGTATTTATGGCCATAAAAGTTACAACATTTTAATTAACCATTGGTTATTATAAAGTTTATAATGAAAATTGTAAGATTATATTTCTTAACAATTGAGTTTGGTCCTTTACCTTTATTATGTTTAGATTTGTATGCTAAAGTAATTCAAGTATGGTTGACCAAACTATCTGGTAACCAATTAAAAAAAAAAAAAAAAAATCAAGAAACCAGACTACCCATTGCAAGGGTGTCTTGACCTTACCCAAAATAGGAGTAGCACATGGTTTGAGTACTTTAACAAATACTTAGTAACTAACTCACTGTTGGGGTTGGGAATGCTACCACATGCAACTCATGATTAGGGATCTAACGTTAAAACCATTGTGTGGGTGGCCTCCAGTCTGGACAAAATTGAATGTGTAGTACTTCCCCACACGTGAAGTAGAATTGCAAATGTGAATCTCCAGGCATTTCGCACTCTCTTGAACCTATCATAGTCGGGCTAGTTGTCCGTAGCCAGATGTCTGGAGGTCAGCAAACCCTTGAGTGTTATGTGAAGCATGACCACCATCATCATTATAGTGTACACGTTCGTACTCATCCTCATAAATGGGGAAGTAACCTGATGTATATAAACACACAAAAGACATGGGGTCCCTGTAGTTTTTCATCCTTAAATCATCCTTAGGACAGAACCATATACATTATTCACACATCGCATTGGGCAACGTGCAGGAGTTTGCTTTCATACGTTCCTTGTCATGAACATCAATTACGATTATTTCATAGAAAACTCGTTGTCATAAAGTATGATGTCATTTAATATACTATGGAATAACATCATATTAGTTCATGTCATCATCATGCATCTTACATTGTCATGTTATCATGCATCATCTTCGTCATGGATCATCATATAATGTCATCATATAATATTATCGTGTAACATCATTCTTATAACATAGTCTCATCATCATACAACAGTCACATCATCATATAATATAAAACATAAATGACACGTGCATGGATCACTAGGCACGTGTTGTCATACATAAGGAAAGTCATCTGACCGAGCTGATAGTAAGGTCACTTACTTTGTTGGTCTTAGTTGGAATTTTTCCTAAACTCGAGTACGTTTGAATTTCTCACCCAAAGTTGCTACAAGTATCGTCATAAATTGTTTCCTATTAGAACGTCCTCTTTTCATTAACAATTCATATTTTTAACAGTTCATATCAATTCATATTTTTAACAGTTCATATTTTCATATTTTCAATGAACGTCTTTCTCCTACTAGGTTTCCACGACATTCCTTTGGTCGATAGGAAGTTTTGGTTTACCCTTTACCGATCTTTAAGCTATCGTGTAGGGCTCAAATTTCTAATCGATTCCTCATTAATCATCTACCTTTGTTGTATCTAGTGCCTCTTCGAGACTCATTCCTAAATAAATAAGAGTCGCTTTGGCCGAGTGGTTAAGGCATGTGCCTACTAAGTACATGGGGTTTCCCTGCGAGAGTTTGAATCTTTAAGGCGAGGAAATATTCCTTTTTTTGTACTAGCCAAAGATCACCCTTAAAAGAAATTGTTCACTTTAAAAGACATACATCACTTGTATTAGAAATTTCAACTGATTTACAAATGGAAAAAAGGGCATGGGATACAAAAGAATTCCAAATCCACCTAAAAAGTTATATAACTAATGGATGTCCATGATCGAATACAACTAATAAATTCTCCGAGTCGAGACCCCTCTGTGATAGTAGAACTCCCGAGCATCTCCCCACCTTGACCAGTACCTGAAATAGAAAAGGAGAAAGGGGTAAGTATAAAAATATACTTAATAACCAACCTACTTGTAGGCTCTCATCGCTTCCTTCTTCTACTAGGTTTCCATGTTTTCCTTTGGTCTATCGGAAGTTTGGGCTTACACTTTAGTGCGCTCTAAGCTACCGTGTAGGTCTCAAAGTTCTAATTCATTCCTCATTAATCATCTACCTTTGTAGTCCCTACTGCCTTTTTGAGACTCGCTCCAAAAACAAAAAAGTTGCTTTACTTGAGTGGTTAAGGCTTGTGCTTGCTAAGTACATGGGTTTCCCTGCGAGCGTTTGAATCTCTCCAGTGATGAAAAGTTCTTTTTTTTTTCTTCTTTTGTAATAGCCAAAGACCACCGTTGAAAGATATTGTCCACTTTTGCTCGTTACCTCACTAATCAAACCGCGACGAAAGCATAAACTTTTCGCAGTTTAAAAGACATACAACACGTAGGGATCTATCACAACAAAGTTTTCGACGTTTCGAGAAATCAAACCGATAAGAAAGGATAAAACTTGCACAGTTTAAAAGACATACAACACATGAGTCAGAATTTCAAAGTTATTTACAAACGGAAAAAAGGCCACAAGATACAAAAGAATTCATAATGAATATAAAAAAGAATAAACTAATTGATGTCCCTGGTTGAATACAACTAACATACACTCTAGGTCGACACCCGTCTATGATAGTAGAGCTCCCGAGCATCTCCTCACCTTGACTAGTACCTGAACTAGAAAAGGAGAAAGAAGTAAGAATAAAAATATACTTAGTAACCAACTTACTTGTAGGCTCTCATCGCTTCCATGACTTTCCTTTGGTCTATAGGACGTTCGAGCTTAACCTTTACTGCGCTCTAAGCTACCGTGTAGGTCTCGAAGTTCTAATTGATTCCACATTAATCATCTAGGGTCTCTTCGACATGTGGTTTCCCTGCGAGAGTTTGAATCTCTTAGGCATCGAACAATTCATTTTGTTTGTACTAGCCAAAGGCCGCCGCTAAAAGATATTGTCCCCTTTGGCCCGTTACCTCACGATCTCAGAGGAATTCATACCTTTCTTATAAGAAATGCTTCATTCCCAACTCCAACCGTGGTTGGATCTATCATGACAGAATTTTAAGTATTCATCGGTTATTTTAGAGGTTTCGACAAATCGAGCTTCGACGAAAAAATAAATTTTGCTCAGTTTAAAAGACATACAACACCTATGTGAGAAATTCAAAGTTATTTACAAAAAAAAAAAAAAGGACATGGGATACAAAATAATTAAAAATGAACCCCAAAAATTATACAACTAATTGATGTCCCAGGTCCAATACAACTAACATACACTCCGGATCGACACCCCTCTGTGATAGTAGAACTCCCAAGTATATCCCCACCTTAAACAGTACCTGAACTAGACAAGGAGAAAGTGATCAGTATAAGAAGGCTCTCATCGCTTGCTTGTTCAACTAGGTTTCCATGACTTTCCTTTAGTGTATAGGAAGTTTGAGCTTACCCTTTACTGCGCTCTAAGTTACCGTGTAGGTCTCGAAGTTCTAATTGATTCCTCATCAATCATCTACCTTTGTTGTCCCTAGTGTCTCTTTGAGATTCATGCCTAAAATAAAAAAGTCACTTTGGTTGAGTGTTTAAGGTGTGTGCCTGCTAAGTACATAAAGTTTCTCCACGAGACTTCGAATCTCTCACGCGTTGAAAAGTTTATTTCTTTTGTACTAGCCAAAGGCCACCGCTAAAAGATATTGTCCGCTTTGGCTCGTTACCTCACGATCTCATAGAGGTATTCTGTCATGACTGGATTTTAAGTATTAATCGTTATTTTAAAAGTTTCGACAAATCGAGTTGCGGCGAAAAAATAAATTTTGCACAGTTTAAAAGACATACAACACCGATGTCAGAAACTAAAAATTATACAACTAACTGATGTGCCAGGTCGAATACAACTAACATACACTCCGGGTTGACACCCCTCTATGATAGTAAAACTCCTAAGCATCTCCCCATCTTGAATGGTACCTGAACTAGAAGAGGAGAAAGTAGTAAGTATAAAAATATACTTAGTAACCAACCTACTTGTAGGTTCTTATCGCTTCCTTCTAATACTAGATTTCCACGACTTTCCTTTGGTCTATAGGAAGTTCAGGCTTAACCTTTACAACGCTCTAAGCTACCATGTAGGTCTCGAAGTTCTAATTGATTCCTCATCAATCATCTACCTTTGTTGTGCCTAGTGTCTCTTCAAGATTCGTGTCAAAAATAAAAAAGTCGCTTTAGTCGAGTGGTTAAGGTGTGTGCTTGCTAAGTACATGTGATTTCCTCGTGAGAGTTCGAATCTCTTAGGCGATGAAATACCTCAAGACCACCGATGTCAAAATTTGGAGGGTACAACATTCATCAATATAGCATGGGCCACTTTTATGACTTATCTACTTCAATGGGTACAACATTCATCAATATAGCCTAGTCCTCTTTTCCTCACTTATTTACTTCAATTATTTTATCTAATAGTTAACTTTTGAATATACTCTTTAGTCTTGCAAGAACTCAGAAATTTAATTAACTTATCTTTTTCACAACAATCATGCACAAGAAATTAAACTTTATCAATTAATGCATTTTTCTCATCACAATCAAATACTTATTTAATAAAAGGGCACGGGATAAACCCCAAAAATTATACAACTAACATACACTCCGGGTTGAGGAGTGCTTGAAGAGGAGAAGTAATGAGAAAAAGAGTTATCGAAGCCTAGACTTTTTCTTGAGTCAAACCGATTCTGATTCTTCCCTTCTTTCATTATTTAGTTGATTTTTCTCAAAACCAAAACTTGTGACTTCCTCGTTGAAATATATTGTGATAGTGAAAAAGCTTTCAACGCTCCCCGACGCCCTTTGCTTTTCCAAATATTTTTCCGAATCCGTTTTTTTGATATAGAAGTGCGCTTTTTTGGAATTGCCATTAAAAAAAAAAAGACATTTTATCATTTCTAAGGTGTTTTAGAACTTGGAGGGTACAACATTCATCAATATAGCCTAATCCTCTTTTATCACTTATCTACTTCAATTATTTTATCTAATTTTTGAGCATGTATAGTTGACTTTTTAATATACTCTTTAGCCTTACAAGTTCTTGCATAATATTTAACTAACATACACTCTGGGTCGAAGAGTAATTGAAGAGGAGAAGTAATGAGAAAAAGAGTTATCCAAGCCGAAAGACATTTTATCATTTCTAGGGGTGTTTTAGAACTTGGAGGGGACAACATTCATCAATATAGCCTAATCCTCTTTTATCACTTATCTACTTCCATTATTTTATCTAATTTTTGAGCACCTATAGTTAATTTTTTAATATACTCTTTAGCCTTACAAGTTCTTGCATAGTATTTAATTCATTTTCTTTTAGAAATTTAATTAACTTATCTTTTTCTCAACAATCCTGCGCATGAAATTAAACTTTATCAATTAATGCATTTTTCTCATCACAATCAATACATGATTTTCACAAGTGACATCAAGTTATACAATATTAGGATCATTCTCTAGCAAGAAATTTCATTTAATAAAGACTTATTTTCAATTATTGAAGCCTTATATTTCTTTTGAAGCATAAGATATTTTGATTTAAGTTTTTCTAGATCTAAGTTGCATCTCCAAAAAAAATAATAATAATAAAAAAAAAAAAAAAGTTTTTCTAGATCTAATAAAGACTTATTTTCAATTATTGAAGCCTTATATGACCCGGCTTTTTACATTCATAACATATTATTTTATCATTTTTACTCTTTTCACCTTTTGACTCTTTTTTATTGGTGAAATGTTTCTTAAATTGTGCTTTCGTTTTGATGAAACTTTTATACTTATGTGAGGTAGACAACATCATTTTCATCAAGGGCTTCCTCATTGTCGTAGTCAACTTTTGTGATGGACTTTTAGGGCTATACTTTTTGGATTCCTCTTCCATGTTCTCCTTTTTACTAATATGAGAGAACCAACAAGTTCATTCAAAGAAACCTTTGTGAGATCCTTTGCCTCTTGAATTGTAGTCATTTTGTTTCCCAACTTTTAGGTAGAGATCTAAGAATTTTCCTTACATTTTCGGGAGTAGAATATATCTTTCCACGATTTTTCAAAGCATTTAGAATATTAGTAAATCTAGTAAACATACGACTTATAGATTCATTTGCATTCATTTTAAATAGTTCATAATTATGAATGTTAATCTTTGTTTTTTAATTTGATTGGTTCCTTCCTAAGTTACTTTAATAGTTTTCCAAATTTCATAAGCTGAAGAACACGTAATACTCTATTAAATTCATCTTACTTATGACACAATTTATAGCATCATTAAAAGAATATTTCATCATTACTTAGCACAATAAAGAAAATTTATAGCACTACCATTGAAAGAACTTTTTTTCATATCATGCTCTATTTTAAGCTTCCCAATATTATTAACAATTTTTATTGAGATGTACTAGCCTTTACTAACATTTAACTATAATTGATAATCAATCCATTGCAAATAAATTTTTATTCTAGTTTCCTATAATTTGTTCCATCAAAATAAGGAGGCCTAGAAGTTGATTGTACACAGTTATTAACACTGTATGTTTACCATAGGCTCTAACAATAAAGTTTATATAAAAAATCTATAAGGGCAACTTGCTCTGATACCAATTATTGGATCGATATGGCGGGTGAATAGGGTTTTAAAATTAAAGTATTTAAGTGTGGTTAATTTTTCTAATTATGAATTTTTTTTTAAAAAAATAAGCAATGATAATTAATACAATCAAATAGTTCAAGAAATAACAATAAGCAATTATGAAAAACTTAGAACATGCAATAAATCACAATAACAATTTCGAGATTAAATAGGAAAGAGTTTGGTCAAACTCGACCTACTCCATTCCCCAAGTGTCTCTTGGGAATTTGAATAAACCTTTCTCGACTCTTTACTCGGATTAGAGCTCAACCATTACATTGCTCTTTTTAAGAGTTCAAGAGCAAACTCAATTCTTTCCACGTCTCTAGATCAGACCAGTACAAGTATCTGAATTTTGTAGGAACACACCACAACTCTTTAAAGAGTAAATTTACAATTTGAACACTCATAACTATTTTCTCACAGAACAATAAAAATCTCTGTTAAGAATAAGACAACGAGAAATAAACTTGAAAGCTCGAAGAGAACAACAACTTCGTGAAAATTGAGATTAAAGAAATTATGAAAGTTGTGTGTTGAAGCATGAGGAGGATGATGAGTTTAAATAGAAAAAAAAATGGCACATTTAATATGGACTATTGAAAAGAGAAATGAAAGATACACTATTAAAATATTTTTATATTTATTGTGTTGAAAGAGAAGATAAAGGTGGAACATGACCAATTTTTTTTTTTCCAAATTATATCTATATATATATATATATTTTTTTTTAAAAATATAATAATATAATATAAAAATAATAAAAATAATGTGAGTAAAGATTTTTTATTTTTATTTTTATTTTTATAATTCAAATTATATATGAGGTTGTTTAATACAAAATTAAAACATGACTTTTAAAATATACCAAATTAAAATATATGATGTTTTTATTTTTATTTCTGAAAAAGTAATTAAAATCTTCTCCATTAGTTACTCTTCCAAAGTTATAAAGTTATAAGTGTCATATGTTAATTGGTTCATGGTGTCAATTTTGCCGCCATACCATCACGTCCAATATCTTGTTTCGACTGTAGCTTCTTTATTTTAGCTCTAATTTGAATGATCGAAAAAACATTCAAATCGTTATTCCCCACTTTACACGAAAGACAATTCAAAATTGATATGTGGAAATCACTACAAGGGGAGCAAGATTCGGATTACCTTGTTGATCGAATATCTCAAGGCAAGAACATTGTTTGATATTCGAATCACTCCACACAAGCAAGATCGAATGTCTAGCTTGGCTGATTCTTGCTGATCAAATATCTCAACGCAAGAACACTTGTTTGAGATTCGAATCATCCACAAGCAAGATTGATCATGTCGAGCTTGAATGATTCTACATGCAACCTAAACTACATAGAATTGCAAAGAAACTTTTGTCATTGGCTAAAGAAAAGCACAAATGCTTTTATATATTTTCCAAGTCTACTTACAAATAGAACATACATGGCTTTATATAGTCACAAAATGAAACTTATAAGGCATTCCAAGAGGCGTAACATTCATACGTAATGGTCATAATTAAAATTACAATAAATTAATCCACCCAAATGTTAATTTATAACATGAAACTTCTTTTTTCTTCAATGTGGCATGAATTGAAATATCTTTTGATAATTTCAACAATATTTTCTTTCCATCTTCATTGAAGCATATTGTATGATTGATGTCTCTTGGTTCATATAAAAAATACTGATAATTATTAATAATTAATTATAGGTTTGTTATCATACAAACATCAATCAATTAATTAATTAATTTGAGATTAAGGGCCAAAAAGGCAACACGAAGCGGGCCTCATATGCATCATTCCACTCAAATATTACGCCCTTCCTCGTTAGTTTGGTAAGTTGTGAGGCTATTCTAGTAAAGTATTACACAAACATTTGGTAGTATCCTGCTAACTCCAGAAAGCTTCATACTTCTGTAATTATAATTGGGCATTCCCATTTAGTGACAACTTCAACTTCAATCGTATTATGAGAATTTGGTGTAAAAATTGTTCTCTTTTAAGATGGTTTGTACTTTTTGATGGTGTTCTGGGTGCTTTTGATCTATTCTGAGTATACTAGAATATCATGTATAAACATGATAAAAAAACATGTCTATACACTCCTTAAAGATTCATTAAATCCACGAACATAATTAGGACGTTTGTGAGGCCAAACAAAATCACTACAAACTTGTAGTGGCCGTACAAAGACGAAGCCCACCTACTCGGACCCAAACTCGAATAACCGCAACCTCATTCCAGCCAAGAAACCCCATACCCAGTTTGGTCCAGTAACCAAAAATACAAAGCCTCTGCCCAACACAGAAACCAGATACCCACCAACGACCAGTCCAGCAGTCTAGTTCCTATGTGCTTTGCCTAAAAACCCACATTCAAGCCCAAATACACAGAACACAGCCCAACCCACGAATCCACAACACAGACCTGCGTGCCCACATGAACATTCGAGACCCGCACCTCGAAGCACTTCGCGACCTGCTCATATCTCAATGTCCCTCAGCGACAAGGTCACTGCTGCATACACTGACTCCTTCGGCCCGGCATCTAGGAGTCCTATGCTAAAAAATGGCGTATTAGGCTTAGTTTGACATTTTGACACCGACCTTTACGTTTTTTGCCCTTCCAAAGCTTATTTTTACTCTAATAGAAATAATTAAGGTCAGTATAACGTCTTATTTCTGAAGTTCAAGTTAAATTAGATTAGAAATGTAAATTATTAACGAAGTGAGATGGACGTTTTAATAGGAAATAACTAACACGACACTTGGAGCAACTTCGAGAGACAAAATTCAAACGTACTTGAGTTTAGAGAAAATGTTGGCTAAGACCAATCAAGTAAGTGACCTTACTATCGGCTAAGTCGGACGACTTGATTTATCTTTGATGACACATGCCTAGTGGTCCTTGCACATGTCATTTATGCTTTATATTTTATGAGGTGGTGACTATGACTATGTTATTTGATGATGTTGTATGATGTTATATTATGTTATATGATGATGTTACATGATGACATTGTATCATGATTATATGATGATGATGGTGTTGTTATAGCAATTTGGATCTTAGACACTCTAAGTACATCCATTATAGTAAATTAGCTAGCATGTTCATAAGCATTAAAACTCAAGGAGTTTAAGTACTAACTATTTGTAGTTCAAATTTCTTTTTCCTCATGAACAGGTTTCGAACCACCACTAGTGTCTTCCCTACTATTCTCCGACCTTAGAACAGGATTGGGGAATCAGGTATGAGTGACTAAATTTGGAAGGGATTTAGTATATGTGAAGAGAGAATTTGTGAGGGTTTTTCTCAATGTTTTTCCAAAAAGACTTTTCATGTACCTCGATCACTCTGTTTATAGAATCATATTTGCATGTTCATGCAATTTTGAAATTGCTAAATCTTGACACTCAAAATTCCACTTAAATTTGTGGGGTTTATTTGGCAAGTATGGAAGTTTCGTTAAACTAAATTTTGACACTCAAAATTTCACTAACTCAAACATGGATTTTCAAGAAGTCAACATTTTGACTTTCTGCATTTTAATTCAACAATTAATTTAAATAATTAAATTTAAATTAAATTAATATTAAATGATTAATTGAACTATTTAATTAATATTGAACATTAATTCAAATGTCAATCCCAATAAATTTCGACACATATTGATTAAAATATTAAATCTTATTTAAATATCTCCAATTCTCTCTTTTTGTTTAATTCGTAAATAAAACAAAAATACCGTTAAATATATCGTTTATATTTAACGCATATTCTCTAATTTGAATTCGAACACTTCGAAGTCACTCGTCACACTGTTCCATGGTTTAGTCTGATATGAGCTAGCAGGGGGACCTAATGGACCTATAGATCATGGGCTCCAAAGATCTGAGATTAACCGGCTAAACTCATTAACCTTGTTAACCAACATTCGTTAACTACTAGGACACTCCACTATAGCCTAGTAGTTGCACTCCCCTCACTATAGATATATTTCTTTCCATTTGATATAACCATGATTAGTAAGTCGATCCTTCACAAGTTGTTCGCAACTAGAGCTGGGTCAATTTATCGTTTTATCCCCGAAGTTACTTTTTGTTCCTTATGTTCCACTGATCCTCTAATGAACAATTGGTTTGTGGTCCAACCAGTAAATTGAATCTGTCTTAGGCCAATGAGAGGGTGGGGCCCCTTGTTCAAGACCTAGAGTCAGTACTTAAGGGACAACCTCTCTACTATCCCTAAAAGTCGGCAGGAGTGAATTCCATCTTGTACCCTATGTCCCCAGCTATTCACCTAGTCTTACCCTTGAAATGGGAGGCTTATAGAGTTGGCGAACTCGAGCCACTCTCACCCATGAAAACCTAAGGATAATTCTGAATAAACAGGAGTTCATGGTTAGCTCAAGATTAAGATCGAGTTACCTAGGTCATCGAATGAAAAAAATCACTCTCAACAATAAAGAACATTATAAAGTGAGAGTGATTTTCTTCATGGTCTGATCTTATGCAATACTCATTGCATAGGACGCCCCAATTCACATGTCTCCGTATGTACAATTTAGTGATCAAATTGTTTATATCATATACAAAAGTGGGCCGCATCCATAGCGTCCCTAGGATAAGGTACTTAGCCTTATCCCTGTACTATAGATCATTTTGACTATATACTTGAACTTGAAACACTCTTATGTCTCTACATATAGTTCAAATAATCATTCTATAGTCAGAGTGTTCTTAGTTTATTAGATTTAGATTAATAATCGTAAAATTCACTTTATTCAATAACAATCCTAACCGAAAAACCATCCATAATAACTTTATTGAAAATAGAATATGTTTTTGTTTAGAAACTATGAGTTTTAGGACATAAAACCCAACAGATGATGCATGATAACATGATGTAAGATGTAAGATTATAAGATTGATTAATATGACATAATTTCGTATTAAGACGTGGTGCATGTATTAAATGTCATGATGCACTATGAGATTGCGTTTTTCTAAGATACAACCCTAGTAATGTTAATGATGATGAATGTATGAAGGGCAAGGCATGCATATTACTTAGAGTCATATGGGAAAGGTATATAGGGTTGTGTCATAAAGATGTTTTAAATATGTAAAACCCTAGGGATCTCATGCATTTCGTGTGTACATATACATCGAGTTACTTCCCATTTATGATGATGAGTACGGATGCGAACACTACGATGATAATAATTATTATGCTTCGCATGACACTCGGGGGTCTGCTGACCTTCAGACGTCGCTACAGACAGCTAGCTCAACTATGATGGGTCCAGAGGGTGCGAACCGTCTAAGATCCACACTCGCACGTGTGGATCGTGTGTAGAGAAGTGATAGTGTTAATATAACACGTGCGGAAGCAATTTGGATCTTAGGCACTCTTAAAAAATCAATTATAGTAAATAACTCGCATGTTCATAAGTATTAAAACTTGAGAAGTTTGAATAATAACCTTTTGTAGTTCAAATTCCTTTTTCCTCACGAACCGGTTTCGAACCACCACTTGTGTCTTCTCTACTATTCTCCAGCCTTAGAACAGGATTGTGAAATCCGGTGAGTGACTAAGCTTGGAAGGAATTTGTGACTAATCTGGTTATATCCGGTAAAGCTATATTTGGTAAAGCTATATCCGGTAAAGCTATATATGGTAAATAGCTATATATAGTAGATGGTTAAATCGGGTAAAGCTATATATAGTAAATAGCTATATATATAGTAGATGGTTAAATCTGGTAAAGCTATATATAGTAAATTGAACTATATATATATCCCGTCCGGTAGAGCTTTGAGATGTACTTTCTATTCTCTGTACTCTCTCTTGTTATACATACCTGAAGTCATCAATAAAAAAAATTTTTTAGCCAGAGTTCTCCTTGTAATTTTGTCTATCCTGTTCTTTGTGTTCATCTAGATCGAGTGTGTGCGTTGTTATGCGATCCTAACACACGGTATAACAAATGTTTCAACTGGACCTATTACACAACCCAAGTCCAAGAAGATTCAACAAGCATTCATTCTTCATCTACAAAATTGGATAGGCTTAGTTCAACCTTCATTTCACGTGTTACAAGCTGACTCGATTGAGGAAGAACCATTTAGAGCTTCATAAGTGAATTTTTGCACGGAGCTTCAGAAGTGAATTTTTGCACAGTTGAAATAGTGGATGAAATTGCAAGAATCATTTCATGAGTTGATAGAAAACTTTATTTAATTTCATAAAGTTTGTAAGGGTGAATTTGACTTCTGTTTTTTTATGGAGATTTAAGGAGATCAAGATTAAATAATAGCCACAAACTTTTTTTCTTTTGTGGGGGGGAGACTATATATACCCACAGATTATTATCTAAAAATTAGATTGTGAATGAATGAATTTGAGGCTTTCACTCTTATAAATCTGAGCATCATCGTTGTCATTTCTATGTTTGATGCAATTCTTGTGGTAGATTACGTCTGAGTCATTCAATCAAGCCTTGATCAAGTTCGATTGTGGAGTGACTCAATTTAGAACAAGGTTCCAAATCTTGCTCTTAGATCTCTGATCTTCAGAGGTAATCTAATTCTAGCCTTGTCTCTTGGTTGATCCCAATTTTGTATAATGAGGTGTTTATTTCTTTTATTCAAGTTCTTGCTTCATTCAAAGCTTAGGTCGTTGGGCTGAGGATTAGTGTTGTCTTATCAACAATTGTGACCTATTTAGCTTATTTAAACTATTCCCGACCATTGGTGTCACGTAGTTTAACTCTTCTAAGCATACTAGAGTTCAGGTAATTTAACTGTGCTCTTACCATTTCCCCTACTATTGATTCAAGTTGCAATAGGTGAGGCCACCTCCTATATGTTCCAACTATATGGCATATATGGTTCCTGCAAGATCAGATGACATGCCACTTGAGATTAGTTGGTGAATATGTAACAAGAGGACCCTAACCTACAAAAAAACAATTATGAGTCAGTTAATAGAGGGCCTAGTGGACATTTTCTCTAAATTTTAAGATGATGGACGGTTATGTCAAGGACGCCGATGTATTCCAGTAATGGAGGAATTAAGGAGCCTATGTATTCCAGCAGTAGGGGAATTAAGGAACGAGATATTGATAGAGGCTCACAACTCGTCATTTGCTATGCACTTAGGTAGTACAGAAAACCAGAGTGTCCTTGAGATTTAGACGTAAGGGTAAACTTGAACAATACTAACTTTTGTAGAAGCTTGGAGAATCATGTCGTGGCCATTTTAAATCTCTAGTGAGTTTAATTGATTTCAATAATGATAAGCTATTGTATTTTTATTTTACCTTTATAAGAGTCTTTAAACATCCCTCTAGTAGACATGATTTAAAATTGTGATTTTCACGTCAATATGTAACGGGAAAAAATGGACCATATTTTTAGCAGTTGGAAAGGGGAACAAAACATTCCTTATAAGGATGTGGAAACCTCTCCCTAGTAGACTCGTTTTAGAATTGTTCGGCTCATGGTGATACATAATGGACAAAATCGGACAATATTTGCTAGTGGATGGATTGTGAGATTGAACATAGGTTGGAGAGGGAGAGAAACATCCCTTATAAGGATGTGGAAAGCACTTCCTAATAGATGCGTTTTAAAATCGGGAAGTTGACAGTAATACGTAACGAGCCAAAGCTGAATATATTTACTGAAGGTGGTCTTGAGCTATTACAAATGATTAGCTGGAATAGCTCTTAGCTGTAATACCTTAGTTGGTTAAAGCGTGTGCCCTTTAACAACGAGGTCAGTGGTTCAAGCCCTCCTTCTAGTGATAGGAATGAACATTCCTTAAGGCAGTGGAAAACATCTTTTTGAGTAGAAATTTTTGAATCAATTTAATAAAAGAATAGCACTTTAAAACAAAACCTTTAAACCTTTCTAAGTTGTCAAAGTTGGATTTTGAACTCACGCACTCTCACAAAGACCAAAACTTGAGTCCTAATGTCTTTGACCACTCAACCGTCTTAAGTATTTATTATGAGGTCTATCATTGGTTGTAGAGTAGAATGAAGTATTCCTTATAAGGGTGTGAAAACCTCTCCCTAATAGATGCGTTTTAAAACTTTTAGACTCAACGATACGTAACAGACCAAAACAAACAATATCTGCTAGCAATTGGAGAGGGAAACCAAGCATTTCCTATAAGGTTGTGGATACCTCTTCCTAGTAGACATATTTTCAAATCCTGAGGCTGATGGTGATACATAATTAGCCAAGGTAGACAATATTTGATAGAGGTGGGCTTGGTTTGCAACAAATTGTATTAGAGCTAGTCATCGAGTGGTGTGCCAACGAGGTTGTTGGGAACACAAGGGGGTGGATTGTGAAATCCCACATCTGTTGGGGAGGGGATGAAATATTTCTTATAAGCATGTGGAAATCTCTCATTATTAGATGCGTTTTAAAACTGTGAGGTTGATGACGATATGTAACGAGTCAAAGTAGACAAAATCTAGGCTAATACTCATAATTTGTTGGAATAGTTCAGTTGGTTAGAGCGTATGATTGTTAATGATAAGGTCTCTTTTTAGCCATGGAAATGAATCATTCAATTTTAGTACGTGGAAAAATTTAACCCTCCAACCAAAGTGGACAATGTCATATAATTATGTAGGTTCGTGATTCCTAACATTGTTACATAGTCTTAATCTAACATTTTTAATAGTTATATTGAGTTCGCTTTAGGTAGCTTCGATACAAAAACATAATGTAAAAAATATTTTCACATAAATCAGTTACATCATGCATATTCTAGTGACTTTAGGTCCCTAGAAAACTAGGGTCGTTACATATAATCTACACCTAAACTTTCTATAACCTAGAGAAAAACCCATGGCAACTTGCTCGATCAAGGATTCGATTATCGCCTACAAGTAGGTTACTTATTTAGTTGCACTAGATATTACTTTTCCTTTTTGGGTGATTACTAATTGTTAGTTAAGGTCATAGAGGAGGGTCGTCCCGAGCCATCAGTTCTATGTGTTATGAGTTGTTGTCCTTAGTTTTCGAATGTCGTTCCAATTTTTATGAAATTTTTTCTTTGTCACGTCAGTTCTATGTGTTACATGCTGTTGTCCTTATTTTTCGAATCTCGTTCCAATTTGTATGAAAATTTTCTTTGTCAGGATGTGTCATGAATAATGATTTGAAGTCTTGAAAATTGAGTTATTATAGTTATGCTTTGTAGTCTTTAAAATTGAGTTATTAGAGTTGTAACTCATGTGAATCAAGCTGTCGATGAACAGGTGCTATAGAAGCATTGCTCGAGAACTATGCGGTAACAACAGGGATCGTCCCAAGGCATCAAGTCGTGTCTATTTATTTTGAATTTCTACATTTAGTTTTTAATTTTTTGTTGACTATTGGTCAAGGTAAGAAGCGCTGCTCGAGAACTATGAGTTCACAGAGGGTGTCATCCCAAGGAATCCAGTCATTCGTTTATTTTAAATTTCTACATTTCTTTTTTAGTTGTTTTTTGATGGTCGGTCGAGTAAGAAGCTGTAACACCCAGAAAAATGAAGCGAAGCCACCCATGTAAGACCAAAAGGATCCAAGAAAAAAATTAAGAGGATTAAGCAAGGAAAAGGGTCTTAAGCAAGTCATTTCTATACCCTAATAAGTAATGGTAAGAACTAAGGCCTTTGGAGAAGTATTGTGAATGAAAGCGTAAGCGAAAAGGACGAAAAGGTCACTTTCCAATTTTTAAGAAAATTTCCTGATTTTTAATTCCTTATCTAGACGGGATTTCAAGATGCTCAAGGAGGGAAAAATGACCGACGAGAGATGAAGTAATTTTTAGGAATATTATGAATTTTTGGGAAAAAATAATAATAAAATATTCTGAAAGGGCAAATTACCAAATTACCTTGATGATATGGATAATTACGAAAGTGTCATTCTGCTGAAAATAAAAACCTCTACATGTGACCATCTGTACAAAGTCTAATCTCAAAATCCAGTCGTTGGATTTTTCCCCAAATTTGGATACAATCTAGAACGTTCAAAGATCATCAAATCCAACAGTTGGAATTCAAACTCGAAGTTGGTAGCTCGCTAATCGAAGAGGATATTTCTGACGGATTATCTAGAAAATTCAATCTCCAAATCACGACGATTCTGGAGCTTTCAGTGTCGATGGAAGCTTTCCTTATAAAGTCTGAAGTTGGGGCAATGTTTTAAGACAAGAATCGAGGGATGAGAATTCCTAAAATCCGAGTTTGAAGCTCTTAGATTATGGGTTTTTCTTTCTCGGATTTCTTCTAAATTCGAGGGCTATGGTTAATCATTTTCCTTCCTACCAACTCCTACATATTTCATATGGGATTTACAACAAGTTTCGTGAAGGAATCAGGCATTGAAAAGTTTTATAATTGGCTGCCCAACAAAAGGTTTCTAGATATACTCTGGCGAGAAACATGTTTTTCTGACGAACTTTGGAAGGTTATAACTTGTGCTACAGACCACAAAAAGGTATAAACTTGGTCTCTACTTCTTCGTAGAGCAATCAAATCCATTAGATGTCTATATATAGCTGTAAAAAGGTAAAACCAGAGGGGTCTGATAAGAAAAAATCAAGAGTTTTTCTAGCTACCAAGGAAGAAGATGAAGTCCAAAGTCAAAGGTCAAACTTTGACCAATAAAATTCAAAGATAGGTATATGTTGACCTTCCCTCGATTTTCTCAATTTTAACCTCCTTCCTGGTTCTCATGAAAATCTTTATGGTTCCAGAAACTAGACAAAATAAGGAGTCTGTGGAAGGAAATTTGAGATAATTCGGATACTGGAAGCTCAAGAACGAAAGTCCCAAACGTCGACGACGAGGTAAGTAGCGACCTTGTATGTTTTCTTAAAAAATACTTGTAAGTATCGATTGGATTTTCCATATGAACCCTAAAATAAGTATGAATTTAGGATATATGAAAGAAAAACAAAAAGAACCATGAGTTAAGGCCCTGAACCGATCAAAATGCTCAAGATTTAAGTAACGTTAAAATAACCCACTAAATGAACTCCTAGGATGACTTATGAAAATTTGAAAGCCATTGGAATAGGTTAAGTAGCAAAACCAAGAATTATGGGTAAAATGACCAAAATGCCCCTAGGACGACTTTTGAAAATCCAAGATCTATATGTGCTCCAAATGGTTTCGTACTTCTTATAAGGTCTATTATGAAGGACATGAAGATATGTTTAAGGTTTCAAGTTGATTGGAGCAAGTTTGGAACCTAAACCAAGTTAGAACCCAAGAAACACCTAAAAGAAACACCACAAGAATTAAGATTCTTCTAGAACCCTCTAAAGAACTCCCTCAGAATCTATGATCTTCTAGAACAACTCATGCTAAGATGGGTTCATATGGTTACAAATACAAGTTACAACATATGTCTCAAGGAATTACGAACCTCAGAAACTTACAAGATTGAGAACCAAGAACAATACCACACAAGCTTTACAACTACCCAAGTAAAAAGAATCCAAGGTACCACTCAAGGATAAGGGACCAAGGTCCTCAGACATAAAAACTCTAATCATGTCCAAAGTGACCCATGACCTCCCACCAAGCGGTGCTTTATGAGGCCCAAGATTTCTTCTTCTAGGTGGGATGCCATGCACCATGTTTCCTTTGCAGAATATAATATTTGGCCTCATTTCCCTCACCTAGAAGAGATGCCCTGCACCATATTATGGGTACCTGAAAGATTTGCGGGATGCCATGTTCATGTATGCACCGACCACATGACCTTTATGGTTTATCATGGGGAGTACTCTAGGGCCATGATGGAACAAGAAGATAGTAAGTTACCCTAGCCAAGAATCAAAAACTCCTAAGACCTCCCATGGTACAACGTGCTTATGACTTAGACTACGTTGCTTGGAACTCATGAAGCCTTGAGCGTAGGTGTTCAGACTGTATCATAGGGCAAGCCCTTGATGTAGGATTAGACTACATCTCTTGGAACTTAAGAAGTCTTGGATGTTGGTTTTCAGACTATGCCGCTTGGAATGCATGAAACCTTGGGCATAGGGTAGCAGACGGTATTGGAGGGCAAGCCCTAAGACGCGGGTTAAGACTACGTCGCTTGGAACGCATGAAGCCATGAACATAGGTTAAGACTATGTCGCTTGGAACGCATGACGCCATGAACGTAGGTTAAGACTTTGTCGCTTGGAACGCATGAAGCCTTGAACATAGGATTGTTAGGTGCATAGCTAGTGCCGTAAATCCTAGGGGGAGTGTCTTGGAGAACGAATCAAGAACACGACAAAAACAAAGAAAGTACCCGGAATAAGAGAAAGATCAAGGTCTAGAACATGGATCAAGATCCAAGTTCTAAGGACAAGAACCAAGAACCATGTATTAAGGCTCTTAAAGGATAACCAACGTTTCAGAACCATGTACTAAGACCCTTAAAGGATAACCAACATTTCAGAACCATGTACTAAGGTCCTTAAAGGATAACCAACGTTTCAGAATCTAGGGACCAAAGTCCTCAGGATAATCAATATAAGAACCCAAAGTCAAGAACAAGAACTAGAGAACTTAAGTACTTACAACAATAACAATAACAATAACAAGACCACAACAAATAATGTGGTACCCTAGAATATTAACGACACAATTACGAGCTTACAAGTAGGCTACTTACTGAGTCTTTGTCTCATTCTTTATTCTCCATTTTTTTTAGGTAATAAGAAGTTGGTCGAGGTCAGGATCGAACTCTGAAGTAGGTGTCATACACAAACCTCACTTGTTGTCCTCAACCCTCTTGTTTTAAAATGTTTTGTGCCAGTTCCCATGACTTGTGTTTTAACTAGTATGTTGTGTTTTAAATACTTATGTATAAACTTTATTTTGATATTATGTAAATATAATTTTTTAAATTCGTTTGTTTATTTCACGAAAAATTTACATGTCTTTTAGAACCATTGCGATAGTCTGATCCTTACAGAGTGGTAGCAGAGCCCAAGGTTTCTTTATGGCCTAGCTCAGAAGGACTCCCTACCAAGACCAAGTAAGTATGTCTTTAGATTCTTAACTTCAAGTATGCCTAGAACTTTAAGTTATTGGGTGCATGATCATAGGGTTACTATTTAAGATAAGACTTAAAATAACTTAAACACCTCCACGATAAGAGGGTTAGACTATTAATTTTGGTGGCTTATTCGGATGAAACAATATTATTTACTTGTATTGATTTTCACCACAAACGGTTAATTTTATTCCTTGGAATATAAGACTTATTTAAATATTGTATTTTATATCATTTATTTAGTTTTTTTAATATTCTCCAGAATTAAAAAAATTCCATTAGTTTCATAATATAATGTTTTATACATATTTAAATTTAATTAACATACAAATTATCCATTGTATATTCAATTTGAATGTCTAATAGGTTGTTGACCTATTTGATTCTCTTAAAATACATATAAATTTGAAAGTTTAAAGTTTTAGAGATGGAATAATGTTTAAAAATTTTCAATGTATCAAATAGCTTATAAGTTCAAACACTTATTCAATAGGGTGTGTTTTGTATGCCTACTCCAAGGACAATTTATTAAGTTAAACCTGTGTGATAAGGACTTTGAAATGTGTATTAAGAACAAGTGTCAAAAGAAATGAACAAAAGAAAACTTACCCTAGTAGTTAGTTAATATAAAGTTTGTTAGAAGTGGGATTTGAACCCACGCACTCTCATGCAGACCAAAATTTGAACCAAGTATCTAAGACCACCTGGCCATTTTGACTATTTATTATGAAATCTAACATTGGTTGGACAGGGGAATGAAGCATTTTTTATAAGGGTGTGGAAACCTCTCCCTATTAGATGTGTTTTAAAACTTTTTGACTTAGGACGATACATAACAGGCCAAAACAAACAATATCTGCTGGCAATTGGAGAGGGGAACCAAGCATTTCCTATCTGGTTGTGGATACCTCTTCCTAGTAGACATATTTTAAAATCGTGAGGCAGATGGTGATACGTAATTAGCCAAAGTAGACAATATCTGCTAGAGGTGGGCTTGGTTTGTAACAAATTGTATTAGAGCTAGTCATCGGGTGGTGTGCCAACAAGGTTGTTGGGAACGCAAGGGGGTGGATTGTGAAATCCCACATCGGTTGGGGGAGGGGATGAAACATTTCTTATAAGCATGTGGAAATCTCTCACTATTAAATGCGTTTTAAAACCGTGAGGTTGACGACGATATATAACGAGCTAAAGTAGACAATATCTAGTTTAATACTCATAATTTGTTGGAATAGTTCAGTTGGTTAGAGCGTATGATTGTTAATGATAAGGTTCGAGGTTCAAGCTCTCTTTTTAGCAATGGGAATGAATCGTTCCATTTTAGTATGTGGAAAAATTTAACCCTCCAATCAAAGTGGACAATGTCATATAATGATGGAGGTTCATGATTCCTAACAATGTTACATAGTCTGAATCTAGCATCCTTAATAATAATGTTGAGTTCTTCATTCCTAACATTGTTACATAGTCTTACATAGTCTGAATCTAGCATCCTTAATAGTAATGTTGAGTTCTTTTTAAGAGTACCTTCGATACAAAAACATAATGTAAAAAAATATTTTGGCATAAAGCAGTTACATCATGCATATTGTAGTGACTCTATGTCCCTAGAAAACTAGGGTCGTTACATATAATCTACACCTGAACTTTCTATAACCTAGATAAAAACCCGTGGCAACTTGCTCGATCAAGGATTCGATTACCGCCTACAAGTAGGTTAGTTATTTAGTTGCACTAGATATTACTTTTCCTTTTTGGGGGATCACTAATTGTTAGTTAAGGTCACAAAGGAGGGTCGTCTCGAGCCGTTAGTTCTATGTGTTACGAGTTGTTGTCCTTAGTTTTCAAATCTTGTTCCAATTTTTATCAAATTTTTTCTTTGTCACGTCAGTTTTATGTGTTACAAGTTGTTGTCCTTAGTTTTTGAATCTCATTCCAATTTTTATCAAATTTTTTTCTTTGTCACGTCAGTTTTATGTGTTACGAGTTGTTGTCTTTAGTTTCCGAATCTCGTTCCAATTTTTATCAAATTTTTTCTTTGTCACTACATGTCATGAAAAATGATTTGAAGTCTTGAAAATTGAGTTATTATAGTTGTGCTTTCAAGTTTTTAAAATTGAGTTATTACAGTTGTGCCCTATTTAGCTTATCTAAGCTATTCCCGACCATTGGTGCCACGCAATTTAACTCTTCTAAGCATACCAGAAATCGGGTAATTTAGTTATGCTCTTACCATTTTCCCGACTATCGATTCAAGTTGCAATAAGTGTGTTGGCGAATATGTAATATATGACTGTAGGACAAATATGACTCCTCAAAGATGAGATGACTTGCCACTCAAGATTAGTTGGCAAATATCTAACAAGAAGACCAAAACCTAAAAAAAAAAAATAAAAAAAAAAATTATATATATATATATATAAACAAAAAACAAAAGTTTGGACGAACTAGTTAATTTCTTTGATTAAAGGATTCTTGCTTCAACTAAAGCTTGGATCGTTGGGTTGACGATTAGGGTTGCCTAATCAATTTGGTATTAGAGCCTAGGTTGCATCTATTTGGCCTACTCTAGAATTGATTTTATCTTTCGTTTATTTGTTTATGCTATTGTTTTTTCTTTTCTTCAAATATGTCCATTTATTTTCTTGCAGTCATTTCCATCCTTCTTCTTCATCTTTTGACCTATTCTCATTTTCTTGTTCAAGATCACATTTAGACCTTGAAAAAAAAAATCCTTATCATATTTGTTCTTAAGATTGTGATTATAGATGTTCCTTACCATTTATTTTAGACTATTTGTATGTTTATTTGAAGATTAAATAATTTTCGATCCACATCCTTTCTTATTCCATCTAAATGGAGTTTGATATTTTTTTTTCTCATCATTTAGACCTAAAGATAACTTCTAAAATTTTCCCTATTCTATAAAAGGAAAAGTTAGATTGTTCTCAAATGTTCATGACCATTCTTTTTTTTTTTTTTTTAAGTATTCAATTTCATCCAAAAATATATTTGCACCCTTATTTCTTTATTTATTTTTTGTTTTTATTTTGCTGTTATTTCATAATAACTTATCTTGATTTCATTAAATAGCTTGCTATTATTAGAATTGCTTTATCCACCCATTAGCCTACCTTGATCATAATTTAGTCACTTTCCCAAATAGCCTACTTGTGTGTGTAATAAACACGAGTATTCCTGAGTGTAAAATTAGTGAGTTGTGTATGTGAGATCCTAAACATATTTAACTATTGTTTGTACAATCATGAATCAAGACGGAGGAAATGGAGGGGAGATCAGTGAAGCTAGGTGGAGAGAAGCGCAAGTATGAATTATTACTCGTTTAAATCAAGTTATTAGTACGTCGACAAACCGGATGGAGTGAATTTAAATAGCCTTAGGTAATATTCAAGGAAGGGAAGTACTCTTGAATGAAGGAGCTAAAAATGAAGAAGATGACAATGTCACCCTTTTAGCGGGACATAGTCCTAGGGGTGGTTGAGAAAGAGTCAGAAGAAGGAGTAGAGAAATTTTAGCACGAAAAAGAATTGAGAAGGAGTTCGAATATGAGAGAGGAGAAGGAAGAGGAGTTGGGGGTAAAGCTTAAAATTCCAACTTTTGATGGGAGATTTGATCTAGAGGAGTATTTGCAATATGAGAGCAAAATTGAGCATGTTTTCGATTGCAACAATTTTAGTGAAGAAAGAAAATTGATGCTTGTTGTGGCTGAATTTTGTGATTACACAAATATATGGTGGACATTTTTGAAAATAGAGTGGAGGAGAACTTGGGAGAAGGACAACTAGCTTGGGAGAAGGAGAACTCGAAGAGGTATGCTATTTCTAAGTCTATTACAACGCTTCAAGAAAAAAATGCAAATATGAGAAAGGATAGATTTCAAGGTTAGAGGCAAGTATGAGTTTGAAAAAAAGAACAAAGATGAGATATCCAAGGGTAAAAAGAAAGTGGAGGAATACAAGGAGGTCATATTAGTCGTGATTGTCCTAGCAAGAGAGTCATGATCATAAAGAATGGACAAGTTGTCACACATAGTGAAGAAAGTGACCAAGATGAGCTAGTTGAAGAAGAAATCCAAGAGAATGAGGAGGAATTGAGAGAATAAAAATAGTGAAAAGAATAATGAAATTGAAAAAAAAAATGAAAGAAGGTGAGTTGCTTGGCTAGAATTGGAGAGGTTAGAAGCGCAATGTTTTCACAAAAACCATCTTTATACTTATGTTTGGTCTCTAACGATAACAATTTTTCTTTTCCTTGTTTGTTTCAATCTCTTTTATAAGAATTTGAGAATCTGTTTTCCTGGTATGTTTCAATCTCTTTTATAAGAATTTGAGAATATGTTCCAAGATGAAGTACCTAAAAGACTACCTCCCATTAAAGATATTGAACATAAAATAGATTTTATTCTGGAGGTAGTCATTCCCGCTTATAGAGCCAACCCAACTGAGACTAAAGAAATTCAGAGGCAAGTTGGGGAGCTTATGGAGAAGGGTTATATACGAGAGAGTTTGAGTCCATGTTCTGTACCAGTCTTGTTGATGCCAAAGAAAGATGGAACGAGGCACGTGCGTCGATTCTTGAGCCATCAACAAAATCACTGTAAAGGATCGACATCCTATTCATAGGCTAGCCCATATGCTTGATGAATTGCATGGTTCATATCTATTTATGAAGATTGATTTGAAATCTGGATATCATTAAATTAGAAGACATATAGGAGATGAATGGAAAAGAGTTTTCAAAACTAAGGTTGGATTGTATGAATGACTTGTTATGCCTTTTGGGTTAACTAATGCTCCTAGTACATTTATGCGCTTAATGAATCACGCTTTGAGAGAATATTTAGGAAGGCATGTTGTTGTACATTTTGATGATATTTTAATTTATTCAAAGACTTTATATGAGCATGTGGAGCATCTTAAGTAAGATTTGATTATGCTTAGGAAAGAGAAACTTTATGCTAATTTTACTAAGTGTAGTTTTGCATGGAAAAAGTTAACTTTCTTGGCTTCATAGTTGGTAAGAATGGAGAAACAGTAACTTCTTGCTCTGAAGCTTAAGGAATCCTTGATTTGAAGTAAAAGGGACCGTAGATAGGATTTTGAAACTTACCCCTAATTTGAGCCCAAAACAGATTTTCTTCAATTGGGATTGTTCTTGAAGTTATTTCTTTTCGTTGTATTCTATGGAAACATCCCTTGGAGATGCGATTGGGATCGTCCTTGCTTGACGTATTCTCGTGTATCCTCGGATTGAAATTTTGAATTTTCCTTGAAGCTCTTCAATGGCAAATTGGAATGGGGGAATGATTTCTAGGCTATTTCAGCATTGTAAGAACAAGTTTGAAGAGAAATGGTGGAGAATTGCTCTCGAATTTGGAAGAATTCTGAGAGTAGGAGACCCAAAATCTAAACGCTTATTGCCTACTATTGGGAGCTCGATTCTTGTTCCAAACTATTGCCTAAACTTTCAACTTTATAGGGAAAGCTTAAACCGACCTTGAGAGCTCTAGAATCACTATGATTTTGAGATTGAACTTTCTGGATAATCCGAAAAAAATATCTACACCGATCAGAGGACTCAAAATTTTATCCCTTTTTATTCATGGTTCTTATAACCAACTACTCTATTTTTCTATTAAATGATATCATCACACTATACATAACATTACTATTATGCATGAAAGAATTTATTTAAACGTTTCATAAATGATGCTATGAACTAAAATGTTCATAATGAACTCATTAAAACAATATTGTTATGAACAACATAGTGGAAAATAGATAACATTAGTTTAAATAAAAATAAAGCAATGCCCTAATCTAACCTAAGGATCACTAAAAATAACATGAATGCAACTACCCTAACTTTGGTTCCTTGGCCTTCAACGCGACGTGTCATCCGTAAATGAATATCTTACCTTTACTTTAAAATAAGAGTAGCATGTGGTTTGAGTACTTTAATAAATACTCAGTAAGTAATTCCACTGTTAGGGATGGAATATGAATCACATGTAATATAGTGGGACCTATCCTTTCATAAATACATTTTGGCATGGGCTTGGGCTTTGCTTTTTCAGTCCGAGCAGAGTTGAATATGTTGTACTTTCCTACACACGACCCATGAATGTGCACATTGACCAGCAGGTGGGTTGGTATAAGAGTACTCTGTGGGACTGCCTCGTCGAGCTTATGCACACTCACACTACCAAATACCATGAAGGGAAAAAAGCCGCATAATATCATAAGGAACATAAATATTGTAAGGTATGTGTCTGTACTAATCATAATGGAGAAGTATCCCAACGCACCTCCCATATAAAATGCATGAGATCCCTAACATTAAAACACGAGATAGCGTTCCTATGAGACATACATACTTGATTCTTGCCATTATTGTTCATGATTAACAATACATGGTTTTTCTAATATTTCATAGGCATAGGGTGTACACATAATATAGAAGTATCTCGATGCACGTGGTATACAAAATGCATGAGGTCCCATAACATTAAAGCATGACATATATTCATGGCGCTAGTCATACCTCCAATCTATTCCTAGCATAGCGTTCCTATGAGAGATAAATACTTGATTCATTTCTTATTTTTAATAATTTACAATACATGATTTTCTAATGTCTCATAGTCATAGAGTGTACGTATTAACATAGTTTACATGAAATGATACATGAAGGATCATGCATCAAATAACGTTGAAAACATAACATTGTTCTATGACATAACATAATACTAGAATATTGTATATGATATCATAGCGTAACTTGTATGCAACATATCATATTTCATAGCATATACATAACATAGTATATGTCATACAATCATAAAACACGACATGTGCAGGGGCCACAGGTAGCGATGTCCATTCCCTGTCATCATCCCCACCATCTATTTCATTCTCTATTTCTACGAAATACTCTATTTATTTGTGTGGGGACTAGGGTAAGGGATTCATCGCAAGAAAGTGGCAGGGATCAGATTTCCCATGGAGAATTTTTTCATTTATTATTCTTTTAAAAAATAGTCATTTTAAATAAATTTGTTAATGGATACATGTTATTTTTTCAATATAAACTATTAATTGGTGTTTCCATGCATGTTATTAGAAATTGAATTAGAACCACCTTGCTCTAAATTAAACTCATTTCATCTACCTAGTAAAAAAAATATAAACTTAATCTATGCCTAAATTATAAAGACAAAATTTGATAACATAATTTTCAAATCTAAGAAAAACACAATAAAAATAGTGATTAGTTTTTTCCGAGTCATAGATTAATAGTTGAATCAACAAAATGACCATGAATACGACGAAAATAAAGCAACAGTAGTGACATAAATAAATGAGTTCAATTAGACAAAAAAAAAAAAAAACTAATCAAAATGTAAAAAAAAGTTTGTTATTACATAAATCAACCCAATGAAGGCAAGACATTCAACCCATGGAAGACATAAAACCCATTGGAGTTTTGAATGGAAAATATATAGATTTCTTCATCTTTAGAAATATATAAAACTTGGAAATGGAATTTAAAAAGTCTCTCTTTGAGGCGGGGTGTGGGATGAGACGCGGGGTGTGGGATGCGACAGGTCGGGGGAGTTAGGTGGGGACAAGAATGGGGAATAGAATCTATGTCTCCGATCCTATTTATGTAACAGGTAAAAATTTCTCCTCACTCATTCCCTGTTTAAAGATTACTATGGAGAAATACATTTTGAACACTCAACTAATGAGTGAACCATTTTCGAGCCGCAGCAATAGTGGGTAAGCAACGAAGTGTAGTAAGTTGTGCTGTAGGAAAAAATGTCTCTTTGTTATCAATACCTTCAACATGAGTATATCCCCTTGCTACCAGGCAAGCTTTATAACGTTCAACATAACCATCAAAGTTGTATTTAATCTTGTACACCCAACGATAACAAATAGCTTTACTATCAGGTGGTAGATGAACAAGAGACCAAATATGATTACGTTCCAAAGTTGCAATTTCAACCTTCATAGGTTGTTGCCATAATGGGTTGTCAACTGCCTCATCATAGGTTTTAGGTTATGTCTGGTTGTAATAAGAGCTAGAAAACCACCTTGAGTAGGAGAAAAACGAGAGAATGAAAGGTAATGATGCAGGGGATACTTGGTGTCAGTGTTGGGACTTCAGCTAGAGGTTAAATAATTGGCTTCATAAGACATCATAATCATTATGCCAAGTTTAAGGCTGTTTGGTACGAGTAGAATGTTAGAGTGTAACTGATGTATCAAGTGGGATAAGATTAGAATTAGTGGGTGAATTTGGAGAAGGAATAGAAGGTGGAGGAGATGACGAAATAGAAGGTGGGATAGGATTAGAATAAATGTTTGAGTAGGATGAATCATGAAGTGGTAAAACGAGAGTTGAAGCAGCTTATGTCAAAGTTTGTGAAACTGGTGAAAAAGGAAAACATCTTCACAAAATTTAACATCACGGCTGATAAAGAATTTGTGAGATTGCATGTCATACAACTTGTAACCCTTGTGACCACATGGATATCTTATGAAAACACAAGGAATTGCCCGAGGTTCAAATTTTTGCTTAGGATATACTACAGTTGCATAACATTTACCTTCAGAAACTTTAAGATGATGAAGTGTAGGTGGTCGTTTCTAGAGTGCTTCAAAGGGTGTCTTGCTAGATAACAATGATGATGGTGTTCTATTTATAAGATAAACAACAATTAAAATGCACTCTCCGAAAAATTAAGTGGAACCTGTGATTGAAAGAGGAGAAACCTAGCTACATTTAGGATATGACGATGCTTACGTTCTACGACTCCATTTTTGTTGTGGAGTATAGACACAAATGCGCTAAAATTCAATGCCACAACACGGAAAAATGCTCTGAAATTCAGTCCCATTGTCTGATCGTACTATAGTATGAAATTGAGTTTGAATGAATTTAACAAAGTTCATTAACAAATGATGTACTTCTCATTTATGATGCATAAGATAAACCTAAGTACATCGAGTACACCGATCAACAATAGTGATAAAAAAACGCAAGCCAGAATGGGTAGGAATTTTATGAGGTCCCCAAACATCACAATGTAACCGATCAAAGGAAGAATGTATTGTTATTGAGCTTCTTGAAAAAGAACACCTAGTTTGTTTTGCTAACGGGCAAATACTACAGTTATGAGAAAAAGTAGCATTATTAAGATGCAATTGATCAGTTAGAAATTTAAAACGAGAAAAAGAAAAATGACCAAGACGTAAATGCCATAAATCAGATGATTAAAATATTTGATGAGTAGAAGATTTGATTGAAGATGAATAAATATGATAGAGGCCAATAAATTGTTTACCCGAGCCAATCATCTTCCTCATAGCCAAGTCCTGTATAACACAAGAATCAGGATAGAAGGTTGCACAACATTTCAAGTCATTAGTAAGTTTGCTGATGGACATGTTTAAATTGAATGATGGAAAGGGCATGGGATAGAAAGGGCGCACATAGAAAAGGGCATGGGATACAAATAGAATACAATTAATTGATGTCCTACGTCGAATACAACTAACAAACATTCCGGGTCAACACCGCTCTGTGTAGTCCCTAGTAGGTCTCTTCAAAAACTCATTCAAAAAACCAAAATGTTATTTTGATTGAGTAGTTAAGGTGTGCGCTTGCTAATTACATAGTGTTTCCCTACCTTGTAGGTCTCAAAGTTAGTGAGAAACCATCTACCTTTTTAGTTCCCAGTGTCTCTTTGAGAAAGGTTCATAAAATAAAAAAGATGCTTTGGTCAAGCAATTAAGACGTGTTCCTGCTAAGTACATGGAGTTTCCCTGAGAGATGGGTTTCCTTGTGAGAGTTTAATTCTCTCATGAGATACAGACAAAAAAAGCGCACATGATACAAAAAGAATTTCCCACCTTGACCAATACCTCAAATGGAAAAGGAGAAAGGGGTAAGTATAAAAATATACTTGGTAACCAATTACTTATAGGCCCTCATTGCTTTCTTCTTCTACTAGGTTTCCACGACTTTTATTTTGTCTATATGAAGTTCAGGCAAACCATTTACATCGCTCTAAGCTACCGTGCAGATCTCAAAGTTCTAATTGATTTCAGGCCCTCATCGCTTTCTTCTTCTAGTAGGTTTCTACGACTTTCATTTTGTCTATAGGAAGTTCAAGCAAACCATTTACATCACTCTAAGCTACCGTGTAGGTCTCAGAATTCTAATTGATTCCTCATTAATCATCTATCTTATTAGTCCCTAGTACCTCTTCGAGAATCGTTCCTAAAATAAAAAATTTATTTTGTTCCCCTCTCCAACTGTGGTTGGATTTGTCACAACGAAATTTCGAGGTTTCAAGAAATCAAACGCAGACGAAAGTATAAATTTGCACAGTTTAAAAGACATACAACACGTGTGTCAGAATTCCAATATTATTTACAAACGCAAAAAAGGCACGAGATACAAAAGAATTCATAATAAACCTAGAAAATTATACAACTAATTGATGTCCGAGGTCGAATACAACTAACATACACTCCGGGTCGATACCCCTCTGTGATAGTAGAACTCCCAAGTATCTCCCCACCTTGAAGAAAACCTGAACTAGAAAAGGAAAAAGGGGTAAGTATAAAATATACTTAGTAACAAACCTACTTGTAGGCTATCATCGCTTCGTTCTTCTACTAGGTTTCCAAGACTTTCCTTTGGTCTATAGGAAGTTCGGGCTTTCCCTTTACTGCGCTCTAAGCTACCGTGTAGGTGTTGAAGTTCTAATTGATTCCTCATTAATCATCTACCTTAGTTGTCTCTTGGGCCTCTTCAAGATTCATTACTAAAAAAAAAAGTCGCATTGGCCGAATGGTTAAAGCGTGTGCCTACTAAGTACATGGGGTTTCCTTGCGAGAGTTTGAATTTGTAAGCCAATGAAAAGTTTAATTTTGGTTACTATCCAAAGGCTACCGCTAAAAGATATTGTCCGCTTTGGCCCGTTACCTCATGATCTAATAGAGGTATTTACACCCTTATTATAAGAAATGCTTCATTCCCCACTCCTACCACTATTGGATCTGTCATTACCGAATTTTAAGTATTCATCGGTTATTTTAGAGGTTTCGACAAATCGAACTGCAATGAAAAAATAAATTTTGCAAAGTTTAAAAGACATACAACATCTATGTCTCAAATTAAAAGTTATTTACAAAATAAAAAAGGGAATGGGATACAAAACAATTAAAAATGAACACCAAATATTATACAACTAATTGATGTCTCAGGTCGAATACAACTAACATACACTCCAGATCTACACCCCTCTGTGATAGTAAAGCTCCCAAGCATCTCCCCACCTTGAACAGTACCTGAACTAGAAAAGGAGAAAGTGGTAAGCATAAAAACATACTTAGTAACCAACAACCTTGTAGGCTCTCATCGCTTCCTTCTAATACTAGATTTCCACGACTTTTCTTTGGTCTATAGCAAGTTCAGCCTTACCATTTATGGTGCTCAAAGCTATCGTGTAGGCCTCGAAGTTCTAATTGATTCCTCATTAATCATCTACCTTTGTTGTCCCTAGTGCCTCTTCAAGATTCGTGCCAAAAATAAAAAAGTCGCTTTGGTCGAGTGGTTAAAGTGTGTACCAGCTAAGCACATGGGGTTTCCCTTGAGAGTTTGAATGTCTCAAGCAATGTAAAGTTCATTTTTTTTTTGTACTAGCCCAAGGCCTAAAAATATTGTCCACTTTGGCCCGTTACCTCACGATCTCATAGAGATATTTGCACCGTTATTATAAGGAATGCTTCATTCTGCTCTCCAACCTATTCTATCTGTCATGACCAAATTTTAGAGAATTCGACAAATTGAACTTCAACAAAAAAAAATAAATTTTCCACAGTGTAAGACATACAACACCTATGTTAGAAATTTAAAGTTATTTATAGAAGATAAAAATGGCATGGGATACACAACAATTCATAATGAACCCTAAAAATTGTAAGACATACAACACCTATGTTAGAAATTTAAAGTTATTTATAGAAGATAAAAATGGCATGGGATACACAACAATTCATAATGAACCCTAAAAATTTTACAACTAATTGATGTCCCAGGTCGAATACAACTACAATACACTTCAGGTCGACACCCCTGTGTGATAGTAGAGCTCTTGAGCATCTCCCCACCTTGAAAAGTAACTGAACTAGAGAAAAAGAAAGGGGTATGTATAAAAATATAGTTAGTAACCAACCTACTTGTAGGCTCTCATCGCTTTCTTCTAATACTAGGTTTCCACGACTTTCCTTTGGTCTATAAGAATTTCGGGCTTAACCTTTATAGCGCTCTAAGCTACCATGTAGGTCATAAAGTTCTAATTGATTCCTCATCAATCATCTACCTTTGTTGTCTCTAGTGCCTCTTCAAGATTTGTGCCAAAAATAAAAAAAGTTGCTTTGGCTGAGTGGTTAAGGCATGTGCTTGCTAAGTACATGGGGTTTCCCTGCAAGAGTTTGAATCTCTTAGGCGACGAAAAGCTTTTTTTTTTTTTTGGTACTAGCCACAGGTTACCGCTAAAGGATATTGTCGGCTTTGTCTTGTTACCTCACGATCTCATAGAGGTATTCACACCCTTATTAGAAGGAATGCCTCATTCGGCTCTCTAACCTTGGATATGTCATGACCAAATTTTAGAGGTTTCTATAAATTGAACTAGGAATAAAAATAAATTTTGCTTTAAAAGAGATACATCACCTATGTCAGAAATTCAAAGTTATTTACAAAAGAAAAAAAAAAGTGCATGGGATACAAAACAATTCAAAATGAACCCCAAAAATAAATTATACAACTAATTGATGTCCTAAGTCGAATACAACTACAATACACTTCGGGTCGACACTCCTCTGTGATAGTAGAGCTCTCGAGTGTCTCCCCACCTTGAAAAATACCCGAACTAGAAAAGGATTGAGGGGTATGTATAAAAATATACTTAGTAATCAACCTATCTGTAGGCTCTCATCGCTTCCTTTTAATGCTAGGTTTCCAAGACTTTCCTTTGTTCTATAGGAAATTCGAGCTTACCCTTTACTGCACTCTAAGTTACCGTGTAGGTCTTGAAGTTCTAATTGATTTCTCATTAATCATCTACCTTAGCTTTACCTAAGGTCTCTTCAAGATTCGTTCCTGAAAAAAAAAAATCGCTTTGGCCGAGTGGTTGAGGCGTGTGACTGCTATGTACAAAGGGTTTCCCCGCAAGAGCTTGAATCTCTTAGGCATCGATCAGTTCAATTTTTTTGTACTAGCCAAAGGCTGCCGCTAAAAGATATTGTCCGCTTTGGCCTGTTACCTCAAGATCTCATAGAAGAATTCACACCGTTATTATAAAAAATGTTTCATTCCCAACTCCAACCGTGGTTGGAAATGTCATGACCGAATTTTAAGTATTCATCGGCAATTTTAGAGGTTTCGACAAATCGAACTGCGACGAAGAAATAAATTTTGCTAAGTTTAAAAAACATACAACGCCTATGACAGAAATTCAAAGTTATTTACAAAAGCAAAAAAAAAAGTACATGGGATACAAAACAATTAAAAATGAACCCCAAAAATTATACAACTAATCGATGTCCCAAGTCGAATACAACTAACATACACTCCGTGTCGACACCCCTATGTGTTAGTAAAGCTCCGAGCACCTCTCCACCTTGAACAGTACCTGAACTAAAAAAGGAGAAAGTGGTAAGCATAAAAATATACTTGGTAACCAACCTACTTGTAGGCTCTCATTGCTTCCTTCTAATACTAGATTTTCACGACTTTCCTTTGGTCTATAGCAAGTTCGGGCTTACCATTTACGGCGCTCAAAGCTACCGTGTAGGCCTCGAAGTTCTAATTGATTCCTCATCAATCATCTACCTTTGTTGTCCCTAATGCCTCTTCGAGATTCGTGCAAAAATTAAAAAATTTGCATTGGATGAGTGGTTAAAGTGTATGCCAGCTTTGTAGATGTTGTTTCCCTTGAGAGTTTGAATCTCTCAGGCGATGTAAAGTTTTTTTCTTTTTGTACTAGCCTATGGCCACCGCTAAAGATATTGTCTGCTTTGGCCCATTACCTCATGATCTCATAGAGGTATTCGCACCGTTATTGTAAAAAAACGCTTCATTCCACTCTCCAACCTATTCTATCTTTCATGACCAAATTTTAGAGAATTCGACAAATTGAACTTCAACAAAAAAATAAATTTTCCACAGTGTAAGACATACAACACCTATGTTAGAAATTCAAAGTTATTTATAGAAGATAAAAATGGCATGGGATACAGAACCATTCATAATGAACCCTAAAAATTTTACAACTAGTTGATGCCCCAGGTCGAATACAACTACAATACACTTCGAGTCGACACCCTTGTATGATAGTAGAGCTCTCGAGCATCTCCCCACCTTAAAAAGTAAATGAACTAGAGAAGAAGAAAGGGGTATGTATAAAAATATAGTTAGTAACCAACCTACTTGTAGGCTCTCGTCGCTTCATTCTAATACTAGGTTTTCATGACTTTCCTTTGGTCTATAAGAAGTTCGGGCTTAACCTTTATAGCGCTCTAATCTACCATGTAGGTCACAAAGTTCTAATTGATTCCTCATCAATCATCTACCTTTGTTGTCTCTAGTGCCTTTTCAAGATTCATGCCAAAAATAAAAAGTTGCTTTGGTCGAGTGGTTAAGGCGTGTGCCTGCTAAGTACATGGAGTTTCCCCTCAAGAGTTCAAATCTCTTAGACAACAAAAAGCCTTTTTTTTCTTTTTTTTTGTACTATCCAAAGGACACCGCTAAAGGATATCGTCGGCTTTGTCTTGTTACCTCATGATCTCATAGAGGTATTCACACCCTTATTACAAGGAATGCTTCATTCGGCTATAAGTACATGGGGTTTCCCCCCAAGAGTTCAAATCTCTTAGGAAGAGTTCAAATTTCTTAGGCGACCAAAAGCTTTTTTAGGATATTGTCGGCTTTGTCTTGTTACCTCACGATCTCATAGAGGTATTCACACCCTTATTACAAGGAATGCTTCATTCGGCTCTTAAGTACATGAGGTTTCCCCCCAAGAGTTCAAATCTCTTAGGAAAAGTTCAAATTTCTTCCACGACGAAAAACTTTTTTTTTTTTTTTTGTACTAGCCAAAGGTCACCGTTAAAGGATATTGTCAGCTTTGTCTTATTACCCCACGATCTCATAGAGGTATTCACACCGTTATTACGAGGAATGCTTCATTCCGCTCTCTAACCGATGTTGAATCTGTCCGGACCAGATTTGAGAGGTTTGGACAAATTGAACTGGAAAGAAAAATAAATTTGGCTTTACAAGAGATACAACACCTATGTCAGAAATTCTAAGTTATTTACAAAAGAAAAAAAAGTGCATGGGATACAAAACAATTCTAAATGAACCCCAAAAATTAATTATACAACTAATTGATGTCCTAGGTTGAATACAACTACAATACATTTCGGGTCGACACCCCTCTATAATAGTAGATCTCTCTAGCATCTCCCCACCTTAATAAGTACCTAAACTAGAAAATTAGAAAAGGGTATGTATAAAAATATACTTAGTAATCAACCTATTGGTAGGCTCTCATCGCTTCCTTTTAATATACTAGGTTTCGAAGACTTTCCTTTGGTGTATAGGAAGTTCGAGCTTACCGTTTATTGCACTCTAAGCTACCGTGTACGTCTTGAAGTTCTAATTGATTCCTCATTAATCATTTACCTTAGCTTTCCCTAAGGTCTCTTCGAGATTCGTTCCTAAAAAAAAAAAGTTGATTTGGGCGAGTGGTTGAGGCGTGTGCCTGCTATGTACATGGTGTCTCGCCGCAAGAGTTTGAATCTCTTAGGCGTCCAACAGTTCATTTTTTTTTTTGTACTAACCAAAGGCTGCCGCTAAAAGATATTGTCCGCTTTGGCTTGTTACCTAACGATCGCATAGAAGAATTCACACCCTTATTATAAGAAATGCTTCATTCCCAACTCCAACCGTTGTTAGATCTATGATGACCGAATTTTAAGTATTCATCGGCTATTTTGGAGGTTTCGACAAATCAAACTACGACAAAAAATAAATTTTGCTCAGTTTAAAAGACACACAACACCTATAATATTCATTCAAAGTTATTTACAAAAGTAAAAAAAAAGGACATGGGATACAAAACAATTAAAGATGAACCCCAAAAATTATACAACTAATTGATGTCCCAGGTCGAATACAACTAACATACACTCTGGGTTGACACCCTT
The DNA here is from genome assembly GCF_002738365.1 of Cucurbita moschata. Taxonomy (NCBI): domain Eukaryota; kingdom Viridiplantae; phylum Streptophyta; class Magnoliopsida; order Cucurbitales; family Cucurbitaceae; genus Cucurbita; species Cucurbita moschata. The sequence goes on along the minus strand of NW_019268584.1, from coordinate 713,802 downwards.
CTGTGATAGTAGAGCTCCCGAGCATCTCCTCACCTTGAACAGTACCTGAACTATTAAAGAAGAAAGTGGTAGGTATAAAAATATACTCAGTAACCAGCTTACTTGTAGGCTCTCATTGCTTCCTTCTTCTACTAGGTTTCCATGACTTTCCTTTGGTCTATAGGAATTTCGGGCTTACCCTTTACAATGATCTAAGCTACTGTTTAATCTCAAAGTTCTTATTGATTCCTCATCAATCATCTACTTTGTTGTCCCTAGTGTCTCTTCGAGATTCATGCCTAAAATAAAAAAGTTGCTTTGGTCGAGGGTTTAAGGTGTGTGCCTGCTAAGTACATTTGGTTTCCCCCCGAGAGCTTGAATCTTTTAGGCGACGAAAAGTTTTTTTTTTTTTTTTTACTAGCCAAAGGCCACTGCTAAAAGATATTGTCTGGTGATATGAACCACGCCCAAGGAATTTCCATACCTCAAGGTCCAGTTACAAGGACGAGAGCCAAGAAGGTACAAGAAACCTTGTACACTTATATTCAAGCTATGGTGAGCTCATCAAAGGAAATTCTATAAGGCGTTGGAGACCTCTCATATATGTTGTGCAAAGTGGAACTTCAAGAAAGAGATGCATTAAATGCACTTTAAGTTGCATTTAATGAACTCAACTAAATTTATGGAACTAGTCCGAGGATAAATCTGGGTATCATCAAATTAGAATGCATCTAAGAGATGAAGAGAAAACAATTTTCAAAATTAAGTTTCGATTATATGAATGGTTTGTTATGCCATTTGGGTTATCTAATGCTCCAAGTACTTTTATGCCCTTAATGAATCACGTTTTGACACAATATTTGGGAAAACATGTTGTGTATATTGATGATTTTTTAATTTATTTGAAGACTTTGCTTGATCATGTGGAGCATATTAAGTCAGTTTTGATTACACATAGAAAGGACAAATGCCATTCTAACTTTAATATGTGTAGTTTTTGTTGGTAAAAAGTTCACTTCCTCGGTTTCATAGTCAGTAAAAGTAGAGTAAAAGTAGATAAAGAGAAAGTTAAAGTCATTAGTGATTTGCCAACACGAAAAACTGCAAGTGAAGTTTAGAGTTTTCATGGGTTAGCTAGCTTTTATAAGAGATGTAAAATATTTTAGCACCATAGTTGCCCATGAAATGATTTAGTAAAAAAAAAATGTTGTTTTAAATGGGGAAAGGCAAGAAAATGCATTCAATTTGCTTAAGAAATTAAGAAATGTACCATTAAGAAATTAAGCAATGGATAACTCTAAGGACTAGGGTTGCAACGCTGGACCCCGAAGGAGGGTGGATTGTGATATCCCACATTGATTGGAGAGGGGATAAAAAATTCGTACTAAGAGTGTGGAAACCACCGTAGTACGTAGCGAGCCAAAGCAGAATACATCTACTAGTGATGAGCATGGTCTTTTACAAATGATTGGTTGTAATAGCTTAGTGGTTAGAATGTGTGACTATTAACTGCAACGTTAAAAAAATAGAACTTTTTCTATTGAATAAAAACCCTTAATTTTTAGGTGTAGCTTCGTTGAAATAAAATGTAAATGCATCTTCGAGTCGATTTTTTTTTTTAAGTATCCCTTTTAATGAGTTTGAAGCATATTGACACTAGCTATATTGTTTTCTAGAGTGTTAAAATGAAATTGAAGCCTTTTAGGTTTGTGCATACCCCAAATGAACCTAAGCTCACAACATAATCTATGAACAAAAAAAAAAGATATTTAAAAAGAGAGAAAACCAGAAAAGTAGCAAGTTCTCTCGAATATCGAAAATGGATAGTCATTCACCACGAGAAAAACACAAAAAATTATGGGATGCCAATGAAGGAGTAGGGAAGCAAATGGGGAAGAAGAAATATAAGAGAGATGAGGGGGCTTTGGAGGCTTGAAATGTTAGATTATGGCGGGCAAAAATGTCTCTAGACGCACTAAATTTTGTCATGTAGCATACATTGGCTAACAAAATTAGCAAGCGTCGGAAAATCTATCAATGACTTTCGATGCTTGTCAATTTAGTTGGCCTTGTCCATAAAATTTTGTTCTTTTGGAGAGATATTTCTTCTAACCATGGTAAACCAAATATTGATTCTCATCTTTACTTCATTTTCATTTATCGCAAAAGAACATATCGCAAGATTTAGAATATGAGTATTGTAGTCTATTAATTCTTGCAGAGTTCCTAACCAACACGTTGTGTGTTAAGTTTGGAACAATGAGTATTTCTGACCTTTGGTATATATGATATTACATGCAGCTAAAAAAATTATTAGATGGGCCGTAATTGATTGAGAACGAGTCTTATATATGTGTCCAAAAATTCTAAACAACCATATAGAAGTAACCTAAGTTAGAGGTAGTTGAAATACCTCACTAACGTACAAATGATCCTAGGAAACGAAAATAGGAATCTAGGAATCAAGGTTGAATAAAACTTAAGAACAACTAGAAAGATAAGTACTAAACTTGTGAATGACGAGTTAGCTACTTATTGAGTAAATGAATTACTCATCAAGATTATTTTTAATTTTTTTAGTCAAATAAAGAAATTGCAGGCCAACTGAGGACAAGATTAGCAAGTTCGAGACAACAAGGAATCCTATTCTAAGTCTTGTTTAAGTACTTGTGTTTTTGTTGAAAACTTACTTGGATTATTTTATGTTATAAAAAGTACTTGATTCAATGTTTTACTTGTCCTGTATGAAAATGTTTTGGTCTATAACTTGTTTTCAAAGCAAAATATCTATGTGAGTGGTAACTTATGTGAATTGAGCTATCGATGAGTGGGTATTATAGAAGCATTGCTCGAGAGCTGTGAGGTAACAAAGGGGGGCGTCTAAAGACATCCTGTCGTATCTATTTATTTTGCATTTCTACTTTTAGTTTTTAATTGTTTGTTGACTATTGGTCAGGTAAGAAGCATTGCTCGAGAACTATAAAGTCAAGGGTGTCGTCCCAAGGCGTCAAGTCTATTTATTTTAAATTTTTACATTTCTTTTTTAGTTGTTTGTTGACGGTCGGTTGATGCAAGAAGCGCTGCTCTATAACTATGAGGTCAAAAAGGGGGTTATCCCAAGGAATCTGGTCGTCTGTTTATTTTGAATTTCTATATTTCTTTTTTAGTTTTTTGTTGACTATGGTCGAGGTAAGAATCACTGCTCGAGCACTGTGCGGTCATAGAGGATGTTGTCCCAAGGCATCTAATCGTTTGCTTGCATACAATCGTTGGTATATTTTGAATATTTACATTTCTTTTTTAGTAGTTTGTTGACTATTGGTCGAGGTAAGAAGCACTGCTCAAAAACTGTGTAGTCATAGAGACATCCCAAAGTCTTTTTTTTTTTTTTTAATTTATGTTGAATTTCTACATTTCTTTTTTAGTTATTTGTTGAATATTGGTCAAGGTAAGAAGTGCTGCTCCATAATTGTTTGAAATTCTACATTTCTTTTTTAGTTGTTTGTTGATTATTGGTAAGAATTCTACATTTATGTGTATTTTTAATTTATTTTAAAATTCTACATTTCATTTTCTGCTCTATAATTGTTTGAAATTCTACATTTCTTTTTTAGTTGTTTGTTGATTATTGATCGAGGTAAGAATTCTACATTTATGTGTATTTTTAATTTATTTTAAAATTCTACCTTTCATTTTTCATTGTTTGTTGACTATTCGTCGAAGTAAGAATGCTACTCCAGAATTGTGCAGTCTTAGAGGGGTCATCTGGTCAAGTCATTTGTTTATTTTGAATTTCTACGTTTCCTTTTTAGTTCTTTATTGTTGACTATAGGTAGATATACACCTATTTATTTTTAATTTTTAATTTTTTAACTAAATAATACTCTCAACACATTCTCCATTTGTTATTTAACTTGAACAGTACTAACTTTTATAGAATTATACTATAAACACGCTCTCCATTTGTTCTTAAACTTGAACACTAACTTTTATTGGATTTCATGAATTGTACTTCGAACACATTCTCCATGCCACACTAACTTTTATTGGATTGTACTCGTTTCAACTTTACCTTATTGTATTTAAGTTTCAAAAATTATGTGGAAACCTAACCGCTTTTTGTGAGATCCCACAATGGTTGGAGAGGGGAATAAAATATTCTTTACAAGGATGTGGATACAACTCCCTCGTGGCGTGTTTTAAAATTGTTAGGCTGACAGTGATACGTAATGGGCCAAAATGAACAACGTCTACTAGCAATTGGACAAGGGAACAAACCATTTTTTATAAGGTTGTGGAAATTCCTGCCTATTAGACGCGTTTTGAAACCGCGAGGCTGATGGCAATACGTAATGGGTTAAAGTATAAAATAACAGCTAGCGGTGGGCTTGGGCTATTACAAATGGTATCAGAGCTAGTCATCGAGCAATGTACCAACGAGGACACTGGCCCCCAAAGGGGTGGATTGTGAAATCCCACATCAGTTGGAGAGAGGATCAAACATTTCTACATTTCTGTTACACAAGGCTTTTAATTCACGAGCCAGGATTCTTATTCATAACTCAAGTCTTCATCCATCTTCAGTGGCTTGTAGTCTAGCACGTGAGTAGGGTTCATCATATGTTTCCTTATCATGGACATGTGGAATACATCGTAGACGCTTGAGAGTGAGAGTGGTAAGGCCAATTTATACGCTACAAGATCAATTTGTTCTAGAATTTTGAAGTTTCCGATGAAGCGAGGACTTAGCTTGCCCCAGAGCGTACCTGTAAGAAAAGTAAAGGTGTAATGCACACAAAGAATGAAGGGGAAGACAAACAGTCATTTTTGTTTCTCTTGGACGAACACAACACTGGCGAGGCAAAGGGGTAGGTTCCAACGTACAAAGACAGTTAACACCATGAGAAAGAAGGAGAAGGAACATGATGTAGACAACGAGTTTTGAGACGGAGCAATGAAGAAAGGAAAATGCGTGAAAACGGGTGGAGAAGATGAAATCCACCTAGTCGGACCCAAACTCGAATACCCGCAACCTCATTCCAGCCAAACAACCTCATACCTAGTTTGGTCAAGTAACCTAAAATACAAAGACTTGGCCCAACAATTCAATCAGATACCCTCCAACAACCATTCCAGTCCAGTAGTCTACTTCCTTTGTGCTTGGCCCAAAAACTCACATTCAAGCCAAAATACACAGAACCCGACCCAACCCATGATCTATTACACAAACCTGTGTGTCCACAGAAACATTCAGACCCGTGCCTCGACCCATTTCATGACCTACTCATGTGTCAATGTCCCTCAGCGACAGGGTCACTGCTGCATACACCGGCCCCTTATCTTAGCTTCTCGAAATCCTAAGCTAAAAAATGGCATATTTGGCTCCGTTTGACATTTTTGACACCGACCCATATGTTATTTACCCTTCCGAAGCTGACTTTTACTTTAACAAAGATAATTAAAGTCAGTATAATGTCTTATTTCTCAAGTTCAAGTTAAATTAGATTAGAAATGTAAATTACTAACGAAGCAAGATGTACGTTTTAATAGGAAACAGCTCCCGAAGATACTTGGAGCAACTTCAAGAGACAGAATTCAAATGTACTCGAGTTTAGAGAAAATGCCAGTCAAGGTCAACCAAGTAAGTGACCTTACTACCGGCTTGGTTGGACGACTTGATTTATGTATGACGACACGTGCCCAGTGGTCCTTGCACGTGCCATTTATACTTTATATTTTATGAGTTGGTGACTATATTATTTGATGATGATGCATGTTATATGATGATGTGACTATGTTATATGATGATGCTATATGATGTTATATTATGTTATACAATGGTGTTAGATAATGATATTGTATGATGATGCATGACAACATGACGATGTAAAATGTAGGATTATAAGATTGATTAATATGACATTATTTTGTATTAAGACATGGCGAGTGTATTATATGCCAAGATGCACTATGAGATTGAGTTTCTCTAATATACAAGCTTAACTAATGTTAATGATGATGAACCTATAAGGCCAATAAATGGATAATATGTGAAGGGTATATAGGGTTGTGTCATAAAGATATTTGAAAGATGAAAAACCCTAGGGACCTCATGCATTTTGTGTGTACATATACATCGAGTTACTTCCCATTTATGATGATGAGTACGGATTTGTACACTACGATGATGATGATGATCATGTCTCGCATGACACTCAAGGGTTTGCTGACCTCCAGACGTCGCTACAAATAGCTAGCTCGACTATGATGGGTCCAGGGGGTGCGAACCGTCTTGGGATCCACTCTCCCACATGTGAGTCGTGTGCAGGGAAGTACTACACATCTAATTTTGCCTGGACTGGAGGCCATCCCTATGATAATTTGAACAATAGGTCCCTAGGATCATTAGTTGCGTGTGTTTGCATTCTCTAACCCCAACAGTGGGGTCACTTATGAGTATTTCTTAAAATACTCAAGCCCTGTGCTACTTCTATTTTAGGTAAAGCCAAGAGACCTCTGTACAGCTGAAGACGACATCACAAATAGAGATAATGACACATGCATAGGATAGCAGTATTTTATTTTCTTAGACTTAGGTTAGTATAGGGCGTTTTTACTTTGATGTTTTAATTGTTTTAGTTACTATTTATTTATGTTGTTTTAAAAATACTTTCTAACGCGCAAGTCCATGATAGTGTTTTAAGATAAAGTTTAAATGTTTAATTTCGTATAGGAGCATAGGAAATTATGATGATAGCAACTTTAGGTTAATAGAAATCTAGGGTCGTTACATTTGGTATCAGAGCTCTAGGTTATAGATTATGTAGACTAGCGTATGAGATAGGCTTGGCACGTTCCATGGTCTCACTATCGATGTCCCATCACCGTCAGGTATGTATTGTATAAGATAAGAAAAAGAAACGACTTTCATTGCATGTACTTTGTCAGTTTACTAATATTGAATGCAATTTAGTATCAAATTTTTTAAGCTCTGATTATATGCTGGGTTGAAGTAGCCGATGAAGTGGCTTGCACTTGATTGATAAGTTGTTACAAAACTTTATTTATTATTTTTAATTTCATAATTCTTATAATGGACAAAAGGGTGGAAGTGATTGCTCAAATTTACTTCGTCTTTTGTGTAGATTTCAGGGGATTAGGATTAAATCATGACCACTAACGAAATTAAATCATGAAGTTAGTGGGCATTTAAAGAATTGAAAGTTTCTAGGGAAGGGAGAGTATAAATACCCACAAATTATTATCTAAAAATTAGATTGTAGAGGAAGGAAATTGAGATTTAAATTGATTCAATCAAGCCTTGATCTAGTTCCATTATGACTCAATTTAGAACAAGGTTTTAAATCAAGGTTTTAAATCTTGCTTCTTGATCTTTGAATGTGTTTGAGGAGTAGTCCACGTTGACTAATTAAGGAAGAAGATCATGAGTTTATAATAAGTAAGAAATACTATTTCCATTGTTTGATCCACCATTACTAACATTATTACTTAGTCTTAATCAAGCATTTTCGATGAGATTTCATAGGTAATATTATCCTTTTCTATTGAATCAAAACCCTTGAATTGAGTTATAATGTTAATTTTTTTTTAGGTACCATGTTGCTAATTAAGGAAGAATATCATGAGTTTATAATAAGTAAGAAATACTATTTCCATTGTTTGGTCCACGATTACTAACACTATTACTTAGTCTTAATCAAGCATTTTCGATCAGATTTCATATGTAATATTATCCTTCTCTATTGAATTAAAACCCTTGGATTGAGTTATAATGTTAATTTTTTTATTGGTATCCTTTTAAGTTGTTTGAGAAATAAACCTAAATTGAAGCTTGTTTAGGTTTGGGCATACCAAATGAAAATAAGTGACCACACAGCCATTCAAAAAAAAAAAAAACGAAGAAGAAGAAGAAGAAAGAGAGTGCCAAGGAAGGAGTAGGGAAGCAAATGGGGAAGAAGAAATATAAGAGAGATGAGGGGGCTTTGGAGACTTCAAAGGTTAGATTGTGGCGAACAAAAATATCTCTAGATGTACTAAATTTTGTCACGTAGCATACATTGGTTAACAAAATTATCAATGTCTTTGGATGCTTGTCAATTTAGTTGGCCTTGTCCATAAAATTTTGTGGTTGCGAAGAGATATTTCTGCTAAACATGGTAAACTAAATATTGATTCTCATTTTTACTATATTTTCATTTATCGCAAAACAAATTGTCGCAAAATTTAGAATATGAGTATTGTAGTCTACTAATTCTCGCAGAGTTCCTGACCGATGCGTTGTGTGCTAAGTTAGGAACAATGAGTATTTCTGACCTTTGGTTTATACGATGTTACATGCTGCTAGAGAAATTAGTAGACAAACTGTAATTGACTGAGAGTGAGTCTTTTTTAGTTATTTGTTGACGGTCGGTCGAGGTAAGAAGCGCTTCTCTAGAAATGTGAGATCATAAAGGGGGTTGTCCCAAGGCATCTAGTCGTCTGTTTATTTTGAATTTCTACCTTCTTTTTTAGTTGTTTGTTGAATATCAATTAAGGTAAGAACTACTACTTGAGAATTGTTTGAAATTTTACATTTCTTTTTTAGTTGTTTATTGATTATTGGTCGAGGTAAGAAGTGTTGTTCGTCACAGAGGGGGTCGTCCCAATGCGTCTGTATATTTTTAATTTATTTTGCAATTCTACATTTATTTATTTTTTTTGTTGTTTGTTGACTATCCGTCGAAGTAAGAATCGTTGCTCGAGAATTGTGCAATCGGAGGGCTTGTCTAGTCAAATCATCTGTTTACTTTAAATTTCTACTTTTCTTTTTTAGTTGTTTGTTGTTGACTATTGGTCAATATACATCTATGTATTTTTAATTTTTAATTTTTTTAACTTAAGTGTACTCTAAACACATTCTCCATTTGTTATTTAACTTGAACAATACTAACATTTATTGGATTGTACTTTAAACACGCTCTCCATTTGTTATTAAACTTGAACACTAACTTTTATTGGATTTCATGAATTGTACTCCGAACACATTCTCTATTTATTATTAACTTGAACAATACTACCTTTTATTGGATTGTACTCATTCAACTTTACCCTATTGTATTGAAGTTTCAAAAATCATATGGAAACCGGATTACTTATTGTAAGATCTCACATTGGTTGGAGAGGGGAATGAAACATTCTTTATAAGGGTGTGGATACCCTAGTAGGGCGTTTTGAAATTGTTAGGCTGACAGTGATACGTAATGGGCTGAAATGAACAATATCTACTAGCATTTGGACAAGGGAACAAATCATTCCTTATAAGGTGTGGAAACCTCTACCAAGTAGACACATTTTGAAACCGTGAGACTAATGGCGGTACTTAATGGGTTAAAGCATACAATAACTGCTAGCAGTGGGCTTGGACTATTACAAATAGTATCAGAGCTAGTCATCGGACGGTGTGTCAACGAGAAAGTTGGGCCCCCAAGGGGGGTGGATTATGAAATCCCACATCAGTTGAGAGAGGATGAAACATTTCTTATAAGGGTATGGAAGCCTCTCCCCAGGGCAATTACAAATAGTATTATAGCTAGTCATCGGGCGGTGTGCCAACGAGAAAGTTGGGCCTCCAAAGGGGGTGGATTGTGAAATCCCACATCGGTTGAGAGGATGAAACCTTTCATATAAGAGTTTGGAAACCTCTCCCCAGTAGACTTTTAATTCACGGGCTAGGATTCTTATTCATAACTCAAGTCTTTATCCCGCTGAAGTGGCTTGTAGTCTAGCACGTGAGTAGGGTCATTGTTAAGGATATAAAGTAATAAATTATAGTTTACCATATATATTATATTTGATATTTTATTATAAGGCAAATATTAGATATTTGCCTTATAACCCTAGGTATCTTTCCATTTATTGTTATTTCCATTTATTACTATATCCATATCCTTGTAATTTATTTGATTATAAATAAAATAACTTTCACACCATTTAGGTGGGGTGGATTAATCAAACATTCTCATGGTATTAGAGCTTTTTCGGTTTAACAACCATAATCCTTTCTTTTCAATGGCTTTTGAATCTTCCACGGTTTTTCTCCACCACCACTGCTAGCTTTGACGCTGCAGGGGCAGTCGCCATGGCTGCTAGAAGCGGAGCCGATTGATTACTCGGCTCCACCCTTTGGTCCTCCAAATCACCCTTCGCCATACTTTGTACATACAACCTTACCTTCTCCAACACAATCAATTTTCCTTCAACCAACATAGTCTCTTTCATTTTCTTTCTGATCTTCCCCTTCATCCTTCACAAAAACCTTAACTTAAACCTATTGACCTTGTGCAGAGATTTACCTTTGGAATTTGGGCGCCGCACTGGCCTCTTCACAAACCAAGTCGCTGCCGCCCTTCTCGCCAAAATTGGCTCCTTAGCCTAATGTGGCGACTCTACCGGCTTCAACATTGTCTTTGTCCCTTTCTCTTGGTTTCCCCTTCTAATTCTTGGGGTTAGACATATTCTCACCAGAGCCAAGGCAGCATCGTCGCTAAGCGACAATCCCTCTTTATGGGTTAGACATATTCTCGCCAAATCCAAGGCAATATCGCCGCTGAGCTGTGATCCCTCTACAATTTTCGATGGCCAAGAAAGTGTTTCTCTACGCTTCCTCTAAACCAGGTTGTTGATATCTTCACGAAAAGTGTTTCTCAACATCTTTGAATTTTTCAGATCCAAGCTTCACGTTCGTTCAAATCCGACGCTCAGCTTGCGGTGGGGTGTTAAGGATATTTCGTAATAAATTATAGTTTACCATATATATTATATTTGATATTTTATTATAAGACAAATATTAGATATTTGTCTTATTACCATAGGTATCTCTCCATTTGTTATTATTTCCATTTATTACTATTTCCATATCCTTGTAATTTATTTGATTATAAATAAAATAACTTTCACAACATTTAGGTGTGGTAGATTAATCAAACATTCTTAGTCATCATATGTTTCAAGAGCATGGACATGTGGAATAGATCGTGGACGCTTGAGAGCGAGAGTGGTAAGACCAACTTATCTGCTACCAGATCAATTTGTTTAGAATTTCGAAGCGTCCGATGAAGCGAGGACTTAGCTTGCCCTTATGCCTAGACCTTAAGACACCCTTCATTATAAGACCTTAAGACACCTTTCATTGAAGCAACTCTCAAGAATACCATGTCCCCTACTTCAAATTCCAAGCTTCTATACCGCACATCCTCATTGCTCTTTTGTTTACATTGAGTGGTGCACATCCTTACCCTCATTTTTTGTACATCCTCATTAGTGACCCGGACTAACTCAGATCCCACTAACTCCCAATAGCCCACTTCATCCAAGCATAACTTGGATCTACACCATTTTTCATATAAATCTTTGAATGGTGTCATCTCGATGGTTGCCTTGAAGCAGTTAGTATACGAAGAGTTCTTTACGTGTAGCTTCGATTGCTAACTCCCTGTAAAGTCCATTACACGTGCCAATACCATGTCTTCTAAAATCATATTCAAACACTCTGTTTGAGGATGGAAGACAGTGTTGAAATCGAGTAGAGTATCCAATGTTTTCTGGAGCCTGTGCCAAGATGCTGACGTAAAGCATGGGTCCAAATCCAACACTAACAACACTTGAACCCCATTCAACCTCACAATTTTCTTCACATACAGCTTAGCCCAGTTGTCCATTGTATATGTTTCTTTGTCGTGTAGGAAGTGTGCCGACTTTCTCAATTTATCAATAATTAACTGGCCCTTTAGTGTTTTGGGTAGGCCTGTGATGAAGTCCATAACAATATTTTCCCACTTCACTCTGTATACTTGTGAGTTGCAGTAATCTTGTCATCCTCTGTCTAGGTGGCACACCAAACATTTATTCAAGAATTCCACTGTATCTTTTTTCATACTTCGCCACCAAAAGTGTTGCTTCAAGTCTTCGTACATTTTGGTGCCACCTAGATGTCATAGAATGAGGATTTATGTGCCTTAGTTAATTTTTCGTTTCTTAATACCTCCACCACTACGACACAGTCATCCTTGACATAGCATTTTACCATCTGATGTCTGGGAAAAGCATTTTACCATCCTCTACTATGAGTCGAGAAATCTATGCTATAACCCTCTCAGTTACTATAGCTATGTCAGCTCACTTGAAAACTTCTTGTTGTACTCGTGACTCCCTAGTAACGATGGTCAACGAGTGTGTTGTTTTACGACTTAGGACAACTGCAACCATGTTTGCCTTTAAAAGATGGTAATGGATGTCTATTTCGTAATCTTTCACCAACTCTAACCACCTATGTTGCCTCATATTTAGTTTTTTTCTTGGTGAACAAGTATGTTAGACTCTTATGGTCGATGCAGATCTAGGTCTTTTCTCCATACAAGTAGTGTCGCCAAATCTTTAATGAGAACACTACTGCGGCTAATTCTAGGTCATGTATAGGATAGTTCTTCTCATACTCTTTCAATTAACGGAACGCATACGCAACAACCTTACCATATTGCATTAATACACATCCTAGTCCCTTATTGGAGATATTGTTGTATATCACCTACGCCTCTTAACTTTCCTTTTTCGTGCGCACTAAAGCTGACACTAACCTTTATTTTTAACCTTTGAAGTTGTCCTCATATGCATCATTCCACTCAAATGTTACGCCCATCCTCGTCAGTTTTCTAAGTTGTGAGACTATTCTAGCAAAGTTTTGCACAAACATTCGGTAGTATCCTGTTGACCCAAGAAAGCTACGTACCTCTATAACTATTATTGAGCATTTCCCATTTAGTGACAACTTCAATCTTGGTGGAGTCTACTAAAATTCAATCTTTTGATACAACGTGTCCAGACAACGAGACTTGTCGTAGCCAAAGTTCATATTTCGAGAATTTGGCGTAAAAATTGTTCTCTCTCAAGTGTTCTTGGTGCTCTTGATCTTTTCTTGAGTATACTAGAATATCGTGTATGAACACGATAAAAAACGTGTTTATACACTCCTTAAAGACTACATTCATTAAATCCATGAATAGAGTTAGGGCGTTTGTGAGTCCAAACGAAATCACTACAAACTCATAGTGGTCGTACCTTGTTCGAAAGGTTGTCTTCGGTACGTCCCCTTCTTTTATCTTAATCTGGTGATAGATGTTGTTTTGACTAAGGAGGAAATGTTGACGGCGAAAAAGCCAAACGAAAAATCTTGGAAGAAAAAGATAAAGGGATAAATAACAGAGAGAGAAAATATGCGCTGAAGACCGGATATCTATTTGTCATTCAATTGACATATTTAAATAACAATATATCCTCAAATTAAAAAAGAAAATGGAAACAAAATTAAAGCCATTGCAGGGGACGTGTAAATCCCACCAATGTGCCGTTAAGGAAAAAATAGTAACTAAAAACTAAAAATAAGAATGATTTTGAGGGAGATTTTCAACCCAGGAATTTATCTAACGCATCGAAGATCTATCTTTGAAAATACCTTCGCCTCTTGGAGCTGATCAAACAAATCTTTGATGCGAGAGTGGGTCCTTATTCTTTACTATTTTCTTATTTCACAACATACAGTCAATTCAAAGACGCATTGAGCCATCTTTCTTTGTCACAAACAGCATCGGCGCACCCTAGAGGGATATGCTAGGGCAGATGAAGCCTTTATCCAACACGTCTTGTGACTATAAAGTTTTTTTTAATTCTACTTGCGTCATACAGTACGTGACTTTAGAAATGTCTGTAGCTCCTAGTTCAATTTTTATTCTAAAATCTACGGCTCGGGTAGGAGGGACTGTTGGTAAATCCTTTAGAAAAATATCCGAGATTTTCTTTACTATAGGTACTCTGTCCATGGTAATTTCTTTCACTTTTATGTCCACTGCACAAGCCAATATGACCCACTGTCATTGTCGTTGTTGTTGCTTTCATTATCAACACTATTTATGGATAGCCACCCTATAGGTTCCCTTGAACATAAAATTTGATTCAGTTGGCGGTGGGAATACTACCTCCTTCTTATGACAATCTATACTGACATAATTCTCGACTAGACAATCCATTCCTAATATGACGGAAAAGTCAGTCATACTCACTACGCTCAGGACTACACTTATGGTCTGTTCAACTATTATTACTTGTTCATCTTTTATTCAATTTTAGCAATGGGAATGAAGCACTCTTATAAGGGTGTATAGATCTCTCCCTAGTAGTACACTCAATGTTCAAAGTGTAAAATATCGTATTATCATGGAGGTTCGTGATTCTTGACATTGTTACCTAGTCTTAATCAAGCATTGTCGGTAATATTATCATCAAACAATTTCTATTGAATCAAAAGCCTTGAATTATGTTATAATTTGTAATTCTTTTTAGGGTAGCTTCGAGTAGTTGAAAAAGGATGTAAATATAATTTTGAGCAAAAAATTCTTAAGGTGTTTGAAGCATATGGATAGTATCTATATGAATGTTAAAGCTAAATTAATGCTTATATTATTAGCTTTGGGCGAAGATTCTTGCTCAATTTAATCAAATAATAAGCTCCAAATCAAACTTCAATCACATAACTGGCATCAATATTATATTTTAATCTCACAAATATTTTTGAAATTATTGGTTGAGCAGGTAAACCATTTCCCATGCTATCTATTCAAGTGGCAATAGGTGAAGCCACCTCCTATATATATTCTAACTGTATGGCATATATGACTCCTGAAATATCATATGACTTGCCACTTGAGATCTAAAAATAAAAAAAAATAAAAAAAGAAATAACTCGAGTCAGTTAACAGAGGGCCTAGTAGACAATTTCTCTAAATCCTTAAAAGATGGAGGGTTATGTTTATATTTATTTATTTTTATTTGAATTATCAGAAGTAGGATTTGAACCCACGCCCTCTAAATCCGCATTGGGAGAGGGGAATGAAGAATAACTTAAAAGAGTCTATAAACATCTCTCTAGTGTGTTTTAAAACTATGATTGTGACGGTGATATGTAACGGGCAAAAAACGGACAATATTTTTTAGCGCTTGGAAAGGGAACAAAACATTACTAGCAGTGGGTTTGGGCTATTACGAATGCTAGTAGATTTATTTTAGAATTGTGAGGCCGATGACGATACGTAATAGGCAAAAGCAGATAATATTTGCTAGCGGTGGGTTTGGACTATTACAAATGCTATAAGAGTTAGTCACCAAGTGGCATGCCAGCGAGGACGCTGGCCCCAAGGAGGGTAGATTGTGAGATCCCATATCGGTTGGAGAGGGGATGAAAAAATCCTTATAAAGGTGTGGTGGGCTTGAGCTATTACAAATGATTAGCTGGAATAGCTCAGTTGGTTAGAGCGTGTGGCTGTTAACTACAAGGTTGGAGGTTTTGTATCAATATAATTAAAGAAATAGCACTTAGAAGAATACCATATGTGTTCTCCATAATAATAATGAGCTCTTCGACAAAAAATACCACAAAAAAGTTTTATTCACACTCCATTTGTTTGGTATGATACCTTTTAGAAACAACCACCAATATCATACTATTATGGTGGCTCATGATTTCTAATACTTTGTAACTGCCCAAAAATAAGTAAATAAGTAAACAAAAAAAATTACATTTTTTTAGGAAAAAAAATAATAAATGAATAAATAAACAAAAAATAAACATAGAAATAAAAATACAACCCTCCCCACAAATCTCTTATCCCTTTCCCATCATCTCTCCTTAAACCAATTCTTAGGCCATAATCTAAAGTCCCTCCAAAATAAAACAAAAAACAAAAATGTTAGATTTGAGAAAACAATGGTTGTGCACATTTACTGGAAGAGAGATCCAAAAGAGAGATATGGTCAATTTCTTAAGATATATATTAAATCTTTCTCTTTTTTTTCATACCAATAAATCACGACAATGATATTTTAGATCTTGTGAATTGTTGTAATGATTTAGGTTGTCAATAATCTTATATGAATTATAGTAAAAAAATAAACAAATTAATGGACTAAATTAAAACCAAGAATATAACTATTAACAACTCGATCAAGGAAATATAGAAACAAGACTAACAGAATCAAGGGAAAGAAAAATGAAATACAGAGTCACACAATACTACCAGAGGGGGAAACCCAGCAAGAGACAAAGTCACATAATACTACCAAAGGGGGAAACACAGCAAGAGAGAGAGAGGAAAGACTGTGAATATAATTATAAAGAAGAAAAAAAGGGAAACACAAAAAAATGTTAAACGGTATTAAACACAGTAAGAAAAAATAGAATATCGGTAAAATATTAAAGGGTATTAAATTGTTTGTATGAAAATAATACTATAACAAACATATATAAATATTTCAAGACTTAGCTCATGCAAAGACTCTAACTTTCGCATGAATTTTAACACATGGACCAATATAAATTAGAGAAACAATTTTGTAGATGTTCAAACTTGAAACTGATGTCATGGGCTCACATTGGTTGACTTGGATTTCAATGGACTTTCATTAAGGATAATGTCGGGACATCAGCCTAAGCTAATCAGGTAAGTGGCCTTACTATCAGCACAGTTATAATTGATGTTGACACGTTCCCCGTGGTTTTGCACGTGTCATATATATTGATATGTGTGAATTGTCTGCGGATCGATGTGCTTCTTTTATGTTATGTATATGTTATTATATATGAATTGTATGATAATAATTATGGTACGATGTGTTCAATGATATGTTTGAGATAGGATACAAGAAGGATGCACAAAACGAAATGTAACGACAAGAGTAAGATACGTTCATGAAACGTTAAGGTTAGGCTACATACTAGAGTACTATGGGTAAGGGAGATTGATGAAAGAATACGGTTAGGTTATGGGTAGAAAGGGATAGGTTTGTGATAGATTGATAGAACGATAGCGTTAGAATACGTTCCTATGATGATATGACTAAGGTATGTTCACATAACGATATGACTGTGATAGGTATAAGAACGTTAAGGCTATGATAAGTTAGGGAACGATATGACCACGAAGTGTTTAGGATATGACATGTTTTTGATACGATATATTGTGATGTGATATGTTATGTTTAGATTGTTTTGTGTGACCATTGAAGTAATTGTTGTATGAATTGCACGTTAGGAAATGACATGTTAAAAGCATGGAGCATTATGTTATGTTTTGTAAATTGTATGTATACAACATGTTATGAATGACAAGATATCACGATAAATGAAATGAAATATAACCCGTTAGAATTATGCATGATATGAGAACTGAAAAATGAAAAAAGATATGATATGAATGTAAAACGATAGTGGGGTTATATTTAATAATGTCGAAAATAGAAAAATATTGGGACCTCATGCATTATGTGTGCTCATGCATTGGGGGATACCCTTATTTCATCACGACGGGCAGGGATACGATCATTATGATTTAGATAATGCTGCCAGCAGGGGTACGATCATTATGTTTTAGATAATGCTGCCGACAGGGGTACAATCATTATGTTTTACATAATGTTGCCAGCAAGAGTACTATCATTTTGTTTTACATAATGCTGCTGTAGCGGTTACTAGTTCTAACGGGAGTCTGGCCTAATGAGCTCCCAAAGTATGCTCGCCCGACAAGAAAAGTGGCCCAGCGGTTTGCGAACTGACTGGTGAGTCCATACTCGCACGTATTGGCTGTGTGTAGAGTATATGGTACACATCCAAGTTACTCGTTAGGACAATACCGTAGGAAAATAGATTGAAAGGATAGGTCCCGTCATTGCATTCACATGTTCTTGCATTCAACCCCAATACTGGGGTCACTTATTAGTATTTCTTTAAATACTCAAGCAATGTACTACTACATTTTTGAGGATAAGACAAGACATTCATGTACAGCTGACGACGGCCTCGCAATTCTAGACCATGACACATGCATAGGGTATTGGTATTTATTTTCTTAGACTTAGGCTAAAATAGGATGTTTTTAATTTAAATATTTATTTATTTTATTTAGGCTTTTTGTTCTGTCGTTTTAAAGGTGTTTTCGAAACAAGTAAGTCCATGGCTGTGTTTTAAGACAAAGGTTACGTTTTATGAAATTTAAATGAAGTCTTTTTGCATTCAATGTTCATGATATGTATACACAGCGACCTTAAATTAAGTAGAAAATTTCGGGTCGTTACATACTTGGTCTTAATCAAGCATTCTCGATGACATTTCATAGGTAATATTATCGTCGAACCTTTTCTATTGAATCAAAACCCTTGAATTGAGTTATAATTTTTTTTTTAATTTTTAGATATCCCTTTTAAGATGTTTGAAGCATATTGACAATATCTATATTGCTTTCTAAACGTTACATCTAAATTGAAGCTTATTTCAGGTTTGGGCTGGGTTCTTGTTCACATTAATCAAATAATAAGCTCCAAATCAAACTTCAATCACATAACTAGGAACACAAACACATTTTAATCCTAACCCATATTCTTGAAATTACTAGCTGAACACTTTTTATTTTTTTAATTAATTTATTTATTTTAACTTCAAAAGGCACCCTAACAAAAGTTTAAATCTTAAATAAGCTAACAAAAACATAAGGTAAGAATTTCTACCTACCCTAAATGAACCGGGCACTATCATTTAGGAACAAAGTAAACAAAAAAAAAATATTTTAAAATAGAGAAAATCTAAAAAGTAGTAAGCTTCCTCGAAAACTGAAAATGAATAGCCACCCAATGTCATTGAAACCAATAAAAAAAAAAATGGAAGCTTCCCAATCTACGTCGCGTGTCTACCAGCCCGTCACCACTCGACCCACAACCTAGAACCCTACAATCCAATTATCCGTGCCTTGACTAAACTCCAACTCGTGCATGCTTACTCAACTTTGACCCACTTACCCAGACCATGACCCAAATGTGACTTGCACTTTTCTATCTAAAATTTTATGGCGATGGCTCCAATGGCTTATACGGCTCGATTCATCCAAATTTACTCTGCACTATTTCTTGTGATAAGGATCACAGTGTTTCAAATGTTCCAACTGGACCTATTACACGAACAAAGGCCAAGAGGATTCAACAAGCATTCATTCTTCATCAACAAAATTGGATAGACTCGAGTCAATCATCATTTCATGTTTTACAAGATGATTCAATTGAGTAATGACCATTTGGAGCTTCAAAAGTGAATATTTGCACCATTGAAGTAGGGGATGAAGTTGCAAACATCATTTCATGAGTTGTTAGAAAACTTTATTTATTATTTTTAATTTTATAAAGTTTGTAATGGTCAAATGGTCAATTGACTTCGTGTTATGTGGAGATTTAAGGGGATCGGATTAAATCATGGCCACAAATGTCTTTTGTAGGGAAACTATAAATACCCACAAATTATTATCTAAAAAATAGATTTGTAATGAATGAAATTGATCTCTCTAGGTGAGACGTTCCCTTAGAAATCCGAACGTCATCTTTGCCATTCTACGTCTCAAGCAATTCTTGTGGTATTGCATCTGAGTCATTGAATCAAGCCTTGATCAAGTTCAATTGTGGAGTGTCTCAATTTATAACAAGGTTCTAAATCTTGCTTCTAGATCTTGGATCGCCGAATTTTATATAAGGACGTAGATGACGAGAGATAATTGGAGGAAGGGACAAAGAGGTTTGTTGAGAGAGATCGAGAAAGTTTTTTTTTTTTTTTTTTTTTTTTTTTT
>NW_019268584.1:691134-694107 GCF_002738365.1 Cucurbita moschata | reverse complement strand
TTTTTTTTTTTTTTTTTTTTTTTTTTTTAAGAAAGGTAATCTTTTTTATTTGTTTATTTGTTTATATATATACATATATTTTTTGGGTTATTACAAAAGCTATTTTCAATAGCTAAAATCACATCGTTGAA
The DNA here is from genome assembly GCF_002738365.1 of Cucurbita moschata. Classification (NCBI taxonomy): domain Eukaryota; kingdom Viridiplantae; phylum Streptophyta; class Magnoliopsida; order Cucurbitales; family Cucurbitaceae; genus Cucurbita; species Cucurbita moschata. The sequence continues at coordinate 693,976 of NW_019268584.1, read as the reverse complement.
GAAAATTAAACATACACTTTTTGAAGTTAAGGACAGATGTAGAAGTTTCTCTTGATTTCTGTAGCTATAATACCCTCTCTATTATCCCTAATTTTTCTCCTACTCCCTCTCTTTCTCTCTTTTAATTTTATGAGGCCCTAACTCTTTGTTTAATTCGATAGATGTAGAAACAGAAGTAAATTATTAAGAGGATATTTTGGAGTGATAATTAGTTAGAATATATCTGGGATATTTAGGGAGTTGTTAGTATAGATTTGATTAACAGTATATTTTATTTATTTACAAGATTTAGTTAGTTATATATATATATTTTATTTTTAGGTATTAGTTGATAGTTTGTATCCTATTTAAACGTGGTAAATCTGAATGAAGATCATACTTTCGATCCCAATTCTATTTCTATTTCTCATTCTCAACATGGTATCAGAGCACCGATCTTGGTGTTCTTAAATATCAAAATTTCCTTTATGGCGGAATCAGCCAAATCCAGCTTCAAAATTTCGGATGTTGATTTAACACATCCGTACTATATTCATCACTCTGATTAGCCAGGATATTCACTTGTTCCAATCAAATTAAATGGAGCAAATTACCAATCCTGGAGTAAATCAGTTATGCATGCTCTTATCGCCAAGAAGAAAATTGGCTTCATTGATGGCACAATTGAGGAACCGTCCCAAGATGCAAATTCAACCGAATTCGAACTATGAAATCAGTGCAACAGTATGATAATATCTTGGTTAACTCATTCCGTTGAAGCAGATATCGCTAAAGGCATTATTCACACCAAGACAGCTCATCAAGTGTGGGTTGATCTTCACGATCAATTCTCACAAAAGAATGCTCCAGCAATTTTTCAAATACAAAACTCGATAGCAACGATGTCACAAGGAACCATGGCACTGTCAACATATTTCACCAAGCTCAAAGCACTCTGGGATGAACTGGAAGCGTACCGCACACCATTTACCTGTAATCAACGTCAAATACATATTGATCAACGCGAAGAAGACAAGTTGATGCAATTGCTCATGGGGCTCAATCAGTCTTATAAAACGGTGAGATCTAACATATTGATGATGTCTCCATTACCTAATGTGAGGCAAGCCTATTCATTACTTGTAGAAGAAGAGATGCAGCGTCAGGTAACTTCCGAACCTACTAAGAATTTCTCGATTGCATCAGCAGTGCAAAAGAAAACAAGATCGGTGCTCTGATACCATGTTAAGAATGAGAAATAGAAATAGAATTGAGATCGAAAAGTATGATCTTCATTCAGGTTTACTACGTTTAAATAGGATACAAACTATCAACTAATACCTAAAAATAGAAAAAAATATATATATAACTAACTAAATCTTGTAAATAAATAAAATATACAGTTAATAAAATCTATACTAACAACTCCCTAAATATCTCAGATATATTCTAACTAATTATTACTGCAAAATATCCTCTTAATACTCCTCCTCAAGTTGGAGAGTGTATGTCGATCCCACCCAACTTGTCCTTCAAAAAGTCAAATTGCTGTCTTCCCAAAGCTTTAGTAAAAACATCTACCAATTGCATTTTGGTCGAAACATAACACGGTTTGATGATTCCAGCTTGTAACTTTTCTTGAACTATATCACAATCTATTTCAATGTGTTTCGTACGTTCGTGAAAAACTGGATTGGCTGCTTTATGTAATGCTGCTTGATTATCACAGTATAATAATGCTGGTTCGGACAGTGGAACATTCAAGTCTTGAAGAATGTATCTTAACCAAGCTAACTCTAAACAAGTATTTGCCATAACTCGATACTCGGCTTCTGCTGATGATCTGGACATATTAGTTTGCTTTTTAGACTTCAAAGAAATAATTGAATTTCCGAGGAAAATGCAGAACCCAGAAATAGATCGTCTGGAAGTTCGACAACCACCTCAGTCAGAATCGCAATATGCTTGTAATCTTAAATTGTTTTCAGATGGCAGTAGAAGTCCTTGACCAGGAGTGCCTTTGATGTACCTTAGAACTCGAAGAGCTGCCTCCTAATGTGGTTTTCTTGGTTCATGCATAAATTGGCTAAGCATACGAACTGAATAAGCTATGTCAGGCCTAGTGACGGTCAAATATATTAATCTGCCAATCAACCGTCTGTATTTACTTGGATCATTCAACTTCTCTCCTTCAGTTAAAGAAAGTTTCAGATTTTGCTCCATAGGAAATTTGTCTGGACGTGCTCCTGTAAGACCTGTGTCTTAAAGGATGTCTAGAGCATACTTCCTTTGAGACATAAAAATTTCTTTTCTAGATCGAGAAAATTCAATGCTTAGAAAATATTTCAAATTTTCTAAATCTTTGATAAGAAATTTCTGGAGTAAACTAGTCTTGAGATATTGAATTTCTTCGAGATCATTGCTTGTCAACAGAATATCATCAACATAGATTAGAACTGCAGTGAAAGAAGTACCTTTACTCTTAGTAAACAAAGAGTAATCTGCTTTGGACTGAGTGTAGCCTGCATTTTGATAGTTGTAGAAAATATGGAGAACCAATTGCGAAAAGCCTGTTTTAATCCATAAAGAGATTTATGGAGCCGACATACTATATTCTCCCCCTGTCGGCGAAGACCTGGTGGTAAAGACATATAAACTTCCTCGTCTAGATTACCATGGAGAAAGGCATTTTGAACATCCAACTGATGGGTGAACCATTTTCGAACAGCAGCAACAGTGAGTAAGCAACGAAGTGTAGTAAGTTTCGCTGTAGGGGAAAATGTTTCTGTGTAATCAATACCTTCAACCTGAGTGTATCCCTTTGCTACAAGTCGAGCTTTATAACGTTCAACAGAACCATCAA
>NW_019268584.1:681667-691124 GCF_002738365.1 Cucurbita moschata | reverse complement strand
AAAATGTTTCTGTGTAATCAATACCTTCAACCTGAGTGTATCCCTTTGCTACAAGTCGAGCTTTATAACGTTCAACAGAACCATCAGAGTTGTATTTAATTTTGTACACCCAACGACAACCAATAGCTTTATGACCAAGTGGTAGAGGAACGAGAGACCATGTATGATTACGTTCCAAAGCTGCAATTTCATCATTCATACCCTGCTGCCATAACGGGTCGCCAACTGCCTCGTCATAGATTTTAGGTTCCGTCTGGGATGTAATAAGAGCTAGAAAAGCACGTTGAGTAGGAGAAAAACGAGAGAATGAAAGGTAATGATGAAGGGGATACCTGGTGCCAGTGCTGGGACTTGAGCTAGAGGTTAAATGATTGGCTCCAGAAGACATCTCATAATCCTTATGCCAAGCTTGAGGCTGTTTAGTACGAGTAGAACGTCGAAGTGGAGCTGATGTATCAGGTGGGATAGGATTGGAATTAGTGGGCGAATCTGGAGAAGGTGGAGGAGACGACGGAGTAGTAGGTGAAGGGATAGGAGGTGAAGGAGGAATAGAAGGTGAAGGAATAGAAGGTGGAGGATGAATTTTTGAGTAGGATGGATCATGAAGTGGTACAACAGGAGTCGAAGGAGCTAATGTCGAAGTTTGTGAAGCTGATAAAAAAGGAAAATCATCTTCACAAAATTTAACATCACGGCTGATAAAGAATTTGTGAGATTGCATGTCATACAACTTGTAACCTTTATGACCACAAGGATATCCTACGAAAACACAAGGAATTGCCCGAGGTTCACATTTTTGCTTAGGATGTACTATAGTTGCATAACATTTACAACTAAAAACTTTAAGATGATGAAATGTAGGTGCTCGTTTGTAGAGTGCTTCAAAGGGTGTCTTGTTAGATAATAATGGTGATGGCGTTCTATTTATAAGATAAACAGCCGTTAAAATGCACTCTCCCCAAAAATTAAGTGGAACCTGTGACTGAAAAAGAAGAGACCTAGCTACATTTAGGATATGGCGATGCTTGCGTTCTACGACTCCATTTTGTTGTGGAGTATAGACACAAGTGCACTGAAATTCAATACCACAAGAAGTAAAGAATGGTTGCAAAGATAGGAACTCAGTCCCATTGTCTGATCGAACTATCTTGATAGTAGTATGAAATTGAGTTTGAACGAATTTAACAAAGTTCATTAACAAAAGATGTACTTCTGACTTATGTTGCATTAAAAAAACCCAAGTACATCGAGTAAAATCATCAACAATAGTGAGAAAAAAACGCAAACCAGAATGGGTAGGAATTTTATGTGGTCCCCAAACATCACAATGTATTAGATCAAAGGCAGAATGGGTTGTTATTGAACTTCTTGGGAAAGACAACCTAGTTTGTTTTGTTAACGGGCAGATACTACAATTATGAGAATAACTCGCATTATTAAGATGCAATTGATCAGCTAGAAATTTAAAACTAGAAAAGGAAGAATGACCTAGGCGTAAATGCCACAAATTAGATGACTGAAATACTTGATGAGCTGAAGATTTGATTGGAGATGAAGAAATATGATAGAGACCTCCAAATTGTTTACCCGAGCCAATCATCTTTCCAGTAGCCAAGTCCTGCATAACACAAGAATCAGGATAGAAGGTGACATAACATTTCAAGTTATTGGTAAGTTTGCTGATCGACATTAGGTTTAAATTGAATGAAGGCACACATAAAACGTTTTTAATTTAAGGTTAGGGCTAAGGGAAATATTGCCAGTATATGACACACGTGCTGTCTCTCCATTAGGCAAATTTATTGTAGACATGATGGCAGCCTTTGGTTCAGTCATAACAGAAGATTTTGATACTATATGATCCGTAGCTCCACTATCGAGAATCCATGAATTAGAACTCGCAGAGTTAATAGATAATGTAGATATGGGAAACAAACCTGCAACATTGACGTGATTGTCAGAATTACCAGAAGGGTGATGATTGATTGCAGATAAGGCTTGTGCTATCTGTCGTAATTGCTCAGAAGAAAAATTTGGAATGAAATTAGGTGACTGTTCTTCTGTATTCAACTGTGAAACATCGGCCATATTTGCAGATGATCGATATCCACGGTTATTGTGTTGATTGTCTTGTCTTGTCCTTCCAGAATTATTTTTCTGTCGACACCAATCTTCTGTATGGCCCCTTCTATCACAAAACTTACAGTGAAACTTAATAATTCGACACTCATTGATTGTATGGCCACTTTTATTGCAGTGTTCACACAATTTTTTCTTGGCGAATTTTGAATATATTGTTTTCTTTTGCACTGCTAATGCAATCGAGAAATTCTCAGTAGGTTCGGAAGTTACCTGACGCTGCATCTCTTTTTGTACAAGTAATGAATAGGCTTGCCTCACATTCGGTAATGGAGACATCATCAATATGTTAGATCTCACCATTTTATAAGACTGATTGAGCCCCATGAGCAATTGCATCAACTTGTCTTCTTCGCGTTGATCAATATGTATTTGACGTTGATTACAGGTAAATAGTGTGCGATACGCTTCCAGTTCATCCCAGAGTGCTTTGAGCTTGGTGAAATATGTTGACAGTGCCATGGTTCCTTGTGACATCGTTGCTATCGAGTTTTGTATTTGAAATATTGCTGGAGCATTCTTTTGTGAGAATTGATCGTGAAGATCAACCCACACTTGATGAGCTGTCTTGGCGTGAATAATGCCTTTAGCGATATCTGCTTCAACGGAATGAGTTAACCAAGATATTATCATACTGTTGCACTGATTCCAGAGTTCAAATTCGGTTGAATTTGCATCTTGGGACTGTTCCTCAATTGTGCCATCAATGGAGCCAATTTTCTTCTTGGCAATAAGAGCATGCATAACTGATTTACTCCAGGATTGGTAATTTGCTCCATTTAATTTGATTGGAACAAGTGAATATCCTGGCTGATCAGAGTGATGAATATAGTACGGATGTGTTAAATCAACATCCGAAATTTTGAAGCTGGATTTGCCTGATTCCGCCATAAAGGAAATTTTGATATTTAAGAACACCAAGATCGGTGCTCTGATATCATGTTAAACGAACATGACTCTCTACAATGGTATGATATTGTCCACTTTGAGCATAAGCTCTCATAGCTTTGCTTTGGGCTTCCCCAAAAGACCTCATATGAATGGAGAGAGTATTATTTGTTTGAGGCTCGACTCCTTTGGAGTCTTAGTCATTTTTTGACTGCCTTCGAGGAGGCTTGACTCCTTTTGTTTTTGGAGTCATTTGTTCAATATTTGAGGATTCACCAATCTACTGGCATGACTAAGTTTAGGGCAGCAGGCTATGAATGATGAAATTGCAGCTTTGGAACGTAATCATACATGGTCTCTCGTTCCTCTACCACCTGGTCATAAAGCTATTGGTTGTCGTTGGGTGTACAAAATTAAATACAACTCTGATGGTTGTGTTGAACGTTATAAAGCTCGACTTGTAGCAAAGGGATACACTCAGGTTGAAGGTATTGATTACACAGAAACATTTTCCCCTACAGCGAAACTTACTACACTTCGTTGCTTACTCACTGTTGCTGCTGTTCGAAAATGGTTCACCCATCAGTTGGATGTTCAAAATGCCTTTCTCCATGGTAATCTAGATGAGGAAGTTTATATGTCTTTACCACTAGGTCTTCGCCGACAGGGGGAGAATACAGTATGTTGGCTCCATAAATCTCTTTATGGATTAAAACAGGCTTCTCGCAATTGGTTCTCCATATTTTCTACAACTATACAAAATGCAGGCTACACTCAGTCCAAAGCAGATTACTCTTTGTTTACTAAGAGTAAAGGTACTTCTTTCACTGCCGTTCTAATCTATGTTGATGATATTCTGTTGACAGGCAATGATCTCGAAGAAATTCAATATCTCAAGACTAGTTTACTCCAGAAATTTCTTATCAAAGATTTAGGAATTTGAAATATTTTCTAGGCATTGAATTTTCTCGATCTAGAAAAGGAATTTTTATGTCTCAAAGGAAGTATTCTCTAGACATCCTTCAAGACACAGGTTTTACAGGAGCACGTCCAGACAAATTTCCTATGGAGCAAAATCTGAAACTTTCTTTAACTGAAGGAGAGAAGTTGAATGATCCAAGTAAATACAGATGGTTGATTGGCAGATTAATATATTTGACCGTCACTAGGCCTGACATAGCTTATTCAGTTCGTATGCTTAGCCAATTTATGCATGAACCAAGAAAACCACATTGGGAGGCAACTCTTCGAGTTCTGAGGTACATCAAAGGCACACCTGGTCAAGGACTTCTACTGCCATCTGAAAACAATTTAAGATTACTAGCATATTGCGATTCTGATTGGGGTGGTTGTCGAACTTCCAGACGATCTATTTCTGGGTTCTGCATTTTCCTCGGAAATTCAATTATTTCTTGGAAGTCTAAAAAGCAGACTAATGTGTCCAGATCATCAGCAGAAGCCGAGTATCGAGCTATGGCAAATACTTGTTTAGAGTTAACTTGGTTAAGATACATTCTTCAAGACTTGAATGTTCCACTGTCCGAACCAGCATTATTATATTATGATAATCAAGCAGCATTACATATAGCAGCCAATCCAGTTTTTCATGAATGTACGAAACACATTGAAATAGATTGTCATATAGTTCGAGAAATGTTACAAGCTGGAATCATCAAACCGTGTTATGTTTCGACCAAAATGCAATTGGCAGATGTTTTTACTAAAGCTTTGGGAAGACAGCAATTTGACTTTTTGAAGGAAAAGTTGGGTGTGATCGACATACACTCTCCGGGGAGTATTAAGAGGATATTTTGCTGTGATAATTAGTTAGAATATATCTGAGATATTTAGGGAGTTGTTAGTATAGATTTGATTAACCGTATATTTTATTTATTTACAAGATTTAGTTAGTTATATATATTTTTTCTATTTTTAGGTATTAGTTGATAGTTTGTATCCTATTTAAACGTGGTAAACCTTAATGAAGATCATACTTTCGATCCCAATTCTATTTCTATTTCTCATTCGTAACATAAATGAGGGAACTTCACTTCCATTAACTTATAATGAAGTTTGTCCAAACAATAGCGACGTTGAAAATGATAAATGCATGCATTTATGCTCAATAAAAGGATTTAAACATGAAGTATGGCCAACAACAAACATAATTTCTTTTTAATTTTCTGTGGTGCCCAACAACCCAACCAACATAATTTGCTGTTATGCCCCTTAATTTTAGTTCAACTTTAATTCCTTTCTTTGAAGAAAAAAAAAATGAAATTATCAATAAAATTATAAACTTATCTTTCCTTGAAGTTCAATGCATTGTTCTATAAATTTTCATGTCAAAGTAATCACCTTAGTGTAGTTTAGAAAAAATATTAGCATTTCATTAACAATTTCTTTTTAGCAAATGCGTAAGTAGGAAACTTTTTATGCATTAAAAGACGATATCAAAGAATTTATAGTAACTATATTTTAGACTTATCCAAAATTAAAATACTTGCTTCCTTTATTTTAATTTGTATCTCATTATTTTCGATGAACTGAGACCACATTCTAATAAAAGTAATATTGAGGATAGGATAGTTAAGAAAGACTCCAAACAATTAAAAGTTACTATCTATACCATCAAGATACCAAACCAAGGTCTTCTTTTATGGTGGCTCAATCATAAGAACTTCAAAATAAGTATGTTTTACTCGAAGCAACTTTATATTCAGTGACCTTCTGTGAATTTATTAGGAAACATGAGTAAAGATAAATGATGCTACAAAGATTAGTATAGGTTTGTGGGGATAGTCTTAGCTCTTAAAAGTAAGAAGTAGGTAACACGATCATATCATAGGGAAATGTTGAGGTAATTAGTTGTCAAATCTCAATTCCAAATCTGGGGAGGCGCTACACGGTTTTTTAAGCCAATAAATAGTTTAGGAGCCCTTTTATGAGCCTCTGACGGATGAAGTTTCTTCCAATCTCATTGTGCAATTAACTTTATCTTAACAACCAGAATCAAGGAACGAATAATCTTTAGAATCGAGCTGATATAAATTTCCATTAATTCTTGTTTCTAGACTGGTATTGCAATTGAATTTCACTTCTCAAGATAGGTTACAATTGGGCACTTCAGAAATTTCCTATACATCATCATCATCGTGCATCATCATGCATCATCATGCATCATCATATAACATCATCGCGTAACATCATTCTTATAACATAGTCTCATCATCATATAGTACAGTCACATCATCATATAATATAAAGCATAAATGACACGTGCAAGGACCACTGGGCACGTGTTTTCATACATAAGGCATGTCTTCTGACCGAGCCGATAGTAAGATCACTTACTTGGTTGGCCTTAGCTGGCGTTTTTCCTAAACTCGAGTATGTTTCAATTTCTCTCACAAAGTTGCTACAAGTATCATGGGAAATTGTTTCCTATTAGAACGTCCATCTCTTTTCGTTAACAATTCATATTTCTAACGGTACATATTTTCAATAATACTTGTAGCATATCTAATCTTTCAAAACCTCCATGAAATTTAAAAATATGGGATAAAAAGAAACAAACAAAAATTAAAATTAGATGAAATGCTCTAGTAACACGGTCTCATATCTTTATGCATCATCTAAAATGGGAAAAAAGTAGTAAGGGTGACTATATACTCACTATGTAGCCATACCTAAGAGTTGAAACTAGACTCATGTTTATAAACCAAAATATTGAATGCATGCAAAGTCCTATTTATATGTTAATATGTTTAGTTACTGATATAAAATAAGTTGTCTTAATCATGCTTCATGGTGGATGAAAAAATCCATATATGTTATGAAGTTTTATTGTATTTTTTTTTTTTTATCTTTATGATTATACGCAATTAGCTAGTGGCGATTATGGTATTGATGACCATGAAAGTTACGAGCTTTTAATTAACCATAGGTTACTGTAAAGTTTATTTTCAAGGCTATAAATTTCATGTTTAGTACCAAGATTTTTTGATATTATTATGAAAGTTGCCTATAATACTTCTTTAGCCATGATTTTGTTCGTGTGCATTTCTTGTGCTTTGATTTGCATACTAAATTCATTCGAGTAGTTTTGATAAAACTATCTTGGAACGAATAAAAAAAAAAAAGTAAGAAAACAACAATGAACCATACAAGGTGTCTTGCGTTTACCCAAAATAGAAGTAGAACATGAGTCGGAGTACTTTAAGAAATAATCAGTAAGTGACCCCAACTGCAATTCAGTAGGGATCTAATGTTAAAACCTTCATAGGGGTGGCCTCTAGCCGGACAAAATTGGATGTGTAGTATTTCCCTACACACGACCAACAACAGGCGTGAATCCCCAGGCGTTTTGTACCCCCTTAGACCCATCATAGTGGGGCTAGTTGTCCGTAGTTCGACGTCTGGAGGTCAGCAAACCCCCAAGTGTCATGTGTAGCATGATGATTATCATCATAGTGTACGCGTTCGTACTCATCATCGTAAATGGGGAAGTAACCCGATGTATACAAACACACAAAATGCATGAGGTCCCTATAGTTTTTCATATTTAAATCATCCTTAAGACACAACCTTATACATTATTAACAAATCACAATAGGCAACGTGCATGCATTGGCTTTCATACTTTCCTCGTTATTAACATCAATTAGGGTTGGGTCTTAGAAAACCTGTCGTCATAATGTATCATGACATTTAGTACATGCACAATCTTACCATGGAATAACTTCATATTAAGTCATGTCATCATCATGCATCTTATATTGTCATGTTATCATGTATCATCATCATCATGTCAACATCATATAATGTCATCTTATAACATCACCGCGTAACATCCTTCTTATAACAGAGTCTCATCATCATATAATGTCATCATATAACCTCATCGCGTAACATCATTCCTACAACATACTCTCATCATCATACAACATACTCACATCATCATATAACTGAGTCACATGATCATATAATTTAAAGCATAAATGACACGAGCAAGGACTGCTGGGCACGTGTCATCATAATAAGTCAAGTCTTCCGACTGAGCCGATAGAATGTCACTTACTTGGTTAAGATTTCATAGACTCCACAGAAAGAATCATGAGTCATCCAAAATGTTCTTGGCCATATAAAATAAAGGTTTGGAAAAAGCTTGAGTATTAAGAATATCAAGTAAGTCACTTATATTAAGAATTGTTGGAGTCCCATGTTGGCTAATTAAGGGGAAGATCATGGATATATAAGTGAAGGACACTATTTCTATTGGTATAGAGTATTTTGAAGGAAACATAATATAAAGCCATAAGAGCTTATGCTCAAGTTACAATACCTTAGATGAGGATTCTTGCAAGTTCTCGGAAGAAACACGCCCAACAATCGTGTCAGAAAGCGAAATCGAGAATCATCAAACTTCGTTAAGGAAATGAGTTTTTCTTGATTTTTCGATCTCATTTATTAAGCTTTGTGAATATCAATAAAATGCAAGAATAATAGATTTGGATGGTTGAACTTGAGATCTTGAATTCTCGTGAACGAATCGAGTTAATTTGAGTTACGAATTGGAAGATAGAAAAAATCAAAACAAATAGGTTGAAATGCTATTTGACCGGAATCTCAAAAATTTGATGAATTAAGGCCATTGGCGATGGACACGCAGTGGCTGGAAAGGGGGAAGACGCGTCCGGCAACAAGGAGGACACGCGTCAAACACGCTATGGAGGGACGCACCCGATGCCGTGTGCTAACACGCATCCAACTGCCGACCCAGATACTTGAATTAGTAATGGACTCGCACGCTAGAAAGCGATCTGGCGACCCGTGGTCCAACTCGAATCCTATTGACAACCCCTGCATGCCACATGTCACGCCCAAAAAATTTGAAGGGTAAGTCCGCATCTGCTGGGGTTCAAAGTGCGCCCTGCCCGCGCGTGGACCACCTACTTTCATCCGTTTTTCGCTTGATTTGCCAGTTTTTCGTTCCGACTCCATTGTTAATCCTATTTTACTGTGAAATAGGTGCCTGCAAAGAGAATTTGTAATTTTGGACTCCTTTACGACTATAAATCAAGTTTGAAAGGCACGCGATAGACATGTAAGTAACCACACAAAATTAGGAAGTAATAATTGTAGGGTGCGCTTGGTATTGCATGCATGCTTGAGGAAATTACTCGTGAGTGACTAGATCTTATAGTCATCTGCACTTAGGAAGTTAATTTGATTATGATATCAAAAAAATTTCATCTTAAAGTAACAAGATTAATGACTATTTATAGCCTTGAAAATAAACCATCACTGGCTAATGGTAACTTATAATAATAAAAATAATTCTCTAAAACTTTTATATGCCTTTAATCTTTGTATTTAATGTCATTTTTTAATTTTATTAACTGAATCTTCCTTTTTTTTTTTTTTTTTT